>NW_024589825.1:0-233748 GCF_018446385.1 Zingiber officinale
TAATACATTTTCTTTGATTATCAAAATAAATAACAAGTGAAAATTGGAAACATACATGAGTTTTGTTGTTGAAGTTAGGTAGTTCCATGCCTATAATTTAACCTGGGCAAGTGTGATGTTCTATGATGTACTTCTATTCAGGGGCATTGCACCAAACAACTAGTGTTTCTAGGATGGAATGAACGTCATCTTGATTCAACGTAGCAAGATGTTAGGAATGAGAGGTCATGTTAAAGCCATAGAGCTCCATGCCCATAGCCGGTAGGACTGCATAGACAAGCTCACAATGGTCCATGGTGTTCTTTGTACTTGTCCATATGGGGCTATGGGGGCGGACTCACTAGCTTCTGCACATTCCTTTTGAAATATTGTTCCACACGATCATAGGCAAATGGAAGTATCTGCGACCTGGGATGGTCGTTTCTCTCCTTTTCCTTTAAAGGGTATATTGTCTGCAGCCTTCTCACTAGAATCTTCAACATGTTCTCACCCCAAACATAGTTATCTTTGTCCAACGCTCATAATATAGTGCGACGGCTTGGAACTACGGTCTCAGTAATGCCTTCATCTTCTAAATTGGCCTCATCAGTGTAATATTTATCCTATACCTTATGCTGTTTTCATAATTACTTGCATGTGAAGTTACATGAATTTCCGTAAAACAGAATATTGTTGAAGCCTAGTCAGAGACACACAAACACACATGGAATGTTAGCGTGGTGATATAACTTGAATTTGATGGAGGGTAGAAATTTCTTAATAAGATTCAAAAGTGATCCATGATTCATGTTCTAGCAGATACTGGGCTGTAAATTAGTTTAAAAATCTAAGCTGCAAACCTATTTTACCCAATTTATATTTTTATGGCGGCAAGATATTGAACCAACCGATGCCTAGTAAAGGCATTTTCTCCTACTGAGCTTCACAAATTTAACAAAGAAAAAATTACTAATTTTTTGAATCAATATTCTAAACATAGTAAAACAATAATGCACTTCCAACAACACTATGGCCTACAAACAATCAAAAATACATTTCTCCTGTCCTAGTTATGGAGATGCAGGCGCATAGGTCCCAAATTTTGGCCTCTGAAATGACTAGGCATTTTGAAGATTATGTAGATGGCACGCACATGAATAATCGGATGATGGATCATCTGGAGAGGTCAATGTTAAGATGTTTTGTTTCCCAAGACTAAAAAATTTGAAAATAAGTAAAGCAAATAAACAGTTTGAAACAATGATCAGATTCTAATGTATTAGGTTCGGCTTATGAGAGAACAAGTATACTACTATTATTTCTTGAATGTTGTTGAGCTTTTATATAGCATCTCTGTCTTCTTTCAAATCCCATTTTGTTAAATCGGAGAGAATTTTTAGGGTAGGAATAAGAGGGAGTTTGTTTATTAAATCCAGGAATTTTGAGAAAGCCATACAACAAATATGGCTTCCAGAAATAATATATGATGGCTAACAATCATCTTCTGACTCTTTTTTTGGTGGTTTCAGATAACTAAAATGATATTAATTAACTTTGGTATCATGAAGCACAGTAAGCAGACCCGTTACATTCACATTTGGAACTTAAATTTTGCCTCGCGTCAAATATATGCTGATGAAGCAGATCCAATGATTGTTTCTTGAGTCCATTTTGTCAGATGTATCTGATGATCCTGTGATCTCTAGATTGCAGCATCGTATTCTTATGGAGGTTTAACTGATACTTTTGAACTGTAAAGGTCGATCGAATTTCCTGTCCAAATGTTGTTATTTTTGCTTCGTGTATGGAAGTCGATAGAATACCAGAATTGGTCCTTTACTTTTCAATGTTGTAAATTTGTTTGTCTGATCTGCCTTTAGAATGTAAAAGATATGATTTGTCTGCTTAACTTCATTTTTAAGGATCCTCATTTTGTTTGTGCTCTTACGTGCACATGGAATTAGGGATGAGCAAAAATTCACTAAAACTGAATTAATGTAACCAAACCGGGTTTGGTTTTTATTTTTTTTTAATTCAATTTGGTTTTCAATTAATTTGGTTCAGTTTTTATTTTAAAATTAACAATTTGGTTAAACAATATTAATTTAATTAATTTTTATTTAAAAAATATGATTAATTAAATAAATTATGTAATTAATTAAATAAAATTAAAATTTGATTATTTTGGTTTTTAAAATTCGATTGATTCAGTTAATTTGGTTGAAAATCTATTTAATCGGTTTGATTTGTTTAGTTTTTAATAAAAAATTAGGATTTGTACATATCTTTCCATGAATAACCTACTAATAAACATTCAACCACTCAAAACTTAGGTAAATAAAATAAACGATATGTATTCAACACACAAATCATATATCAAACTTGAATCATAAGTGCTGGAAATTAGGACCACCGAGAGCAATAATTTGATGGATTCAATGGAATCCTTAAAAAAACATGAACCCTAGTTGTTGTGATATGATTGACCCACCAAACATAAGAATATTATATTAGAAGTCATAATTAGGTTTGAATGTTAGAAGAAGTAATAATTAGATTAAACGGTTAAAGGGATTACTTAAGGCTGCTCCATGTCTATTCACATTTTGTGATACAAATAAAATTGTATTTGATATTTAATATCATAAAGAAACTAGAATGAAAGCTAAAAGTAATAAAGGTAAATTTGCCCAAAATGTTAGGAATTGGATAGAGATATAAATGAGAAAAAAGTGTTGGCCAAAATGCCTCTTACAATCCTAAACAATGAAATGCTTCCAAATAATATCATTTTTCCTAGAGATATAAATAATTTTTTTTTTAAAAAAAAGTTACTAAGATTAAATTAAAACAATTTAGCATTGATGGAGTGAGAATCTTGAGTGCTCAAAACTCTCCAAAAGTTTACATGATAATATGCATTCCAATAACTCTAATCTGGCCATCTCAATCTGTTAATACTTGTTTTAGTCTTTCAGAAGGTCAAATATAATCATTGAATTCTAGCTATTTGATTGAATTTCATTTTTAATCAACTGCTTAAGTCTCCAATTGATTAAAATAATATTGAAGTAGTTGTTTTATAAAAATATTGTTTAAAAAATTTACGTCCAAGCTAGTTGTTAAAAAAAGGAACTATTTTCTAATTTTTTTAATAAGGCATCTTTAATTTTGATTAAGTCATTTATTTTGTAAAAATTAATAAAATAATAAAATCTAAAAAGTGATTCCAAAACTAATAAAATTAATGATTTAAAAATAATACAATACAATATATAAAGAAGTGATACAAATGAATATAGTTATATTTTAAATTAAGTGTAGATGTAATTTTATTTTATTTATAGTTTATATTCTGTAATTTCTGTAAATTGTTGTAACCGTTTGATTAATTTTATATAAATTTGTGCATTATATAAATATTACAAACGGTTTATGAATGGCTAAGCTTATGGATTTGGCAAGTAAAAATAAAATTGTAAGAAATTTACAGCGGAATGATTACTCACATTCACTTCGTTTTTCTTGTCAGGAATGGAAACATTTTGTCGTTTTTGGGCTTTTTCCTCTGTCCATCGGCGACGACAACTCTTAAAATTAGGGCTCGCGGCTCAGCTCGATCGCGATTTTCTTGATCGTCATCATCTTCACCTACCTCACTCTCGCTCCTCCTAGTTCGGTTCTTGGTTTTGCCGGCGCCAATCTTGGAAAGAATGGTTTAGGGTTTGGTTAAGCGTCGGAATCCGCCGCGGATCTGGTCGATAAGGCTAACCTGGAAGTAGGTTTAGAGGGGGGTCTTCAACGTGCTGGTTGGAAGAAGGATGGAGCCGAAGAACTGCCAGATGAGGCTTGAGGTTCCGGACGCCGCGTTGGAGTTAGTGCTGGGTTACATGGACGACCCGCTCGATAGGGAGGCGGTCTCGTTGGTATGCCAGCGGTGGTACAACATCGACGCCCGGTCGCGGAAGCAGGTGACGATTGCCATCTGTTACTCCACAAGCCCCGATCGGCTCCGCCGTAGGTTCCCCAACCTGGAGTCGCTAAAGCTCAAAGGCAAGCCCCGCGCTGCCATGTTCAACCTCATCCCAGAAGAGTGGGGTGGCTATGCTGGTCCGTGGGTTCGTGGCCTCGCCGAGTCCCTTAGTTGCCTCAAGTCCGTCCACTTTCGCCGTATGATCATTGAGGACGAGAACATTGATGTGCTGGTTAGGGCTAGAGGGGACAAGCTCAAGTCGATTAAGATTGACAAGTGCTCAGGATTCTCAACAAACGGCCTCATGACCATTGCCCGTTCTTGCAAGTAACCATTTACTTCACTTGAATGAACTGTTCTTAATTGCTTCTTTTAATCTTTGCTCCTTTTGGCCTATCTTTTCTTGCTATATAATTTTTTGGCTATCACTGAGAGTTTTTTTTTTTTTTTGAATGAACTGTTTTTTTTCTCACTGAGGGTTAAAGGTATGGTATTTTGTAAAATAAATATCACCAAGGACAAATTTAACCTTATTTTTTTTGTTTATTCTAAAAACTTGAACTTATGAAAACTTCTTGACTAAAGCAATTTAGTATAAGGATCCAATAATGCCTCCTGTACTCTTCATTCCTATACTTGCTGCAAATTTTTTTTTTTTTGTTGTGAAAAGAGCCCCTCCAAATGGTTTAGTGAAGATGTCAACCTTTTGTCCATTGGTCCTGTAATATTCAACGTGAACAACACTTTCATTCACAAGCTCCCTTAAGAAATCGTGTCAAATTCAGATAGATTTTGTTTGTCCATGAAGAACTAAATCCTTCAAAATTAAAATTGTTGAAATGTTGTCATAGAATAGGATTGTTGAACCTTCTTAAACATGCTTGAGATTCTCCAAAATATTATGCAACTAAAGTAAATGATATCTTAAAAAAATTGTATTTAGCTTCTATGATAGAGAGTGCAATAGTAGGTTGGTTTTTTGAATCATACTATTGCTCCACTTGCAAGATTAAAAACACAATTCACACTAAGCTAAAGTTTCTCAGTGACAGGGTAGACAACGATATTAAGTGGCACATTGCCTAATAGAAAGCATCATAGCCAAGAGTCTTTTCACATATCAAAGAATTCTTTTTTGTTGCCTCCCAATGGTTAGAGAATGGTTTTTTTGGGTAAAACTATGCTTACTAAACTTACAACACACATAATGTCTATTAAGTATAATAAGTTTCCAACCAAACTTTAAAACATGATTGAGTTAATCAACTTCCCTTCAATGTTTGTTTCAATTTCAATCCTGTAATAAGCATTCTCCATTCTATATAAATATTTTAAATCTCTTTTGCATAACTCTTTTGAGCGATGAGAATTCCATACTTGGATCTAAGAACTTTAATTCCAAGGAAATGGTGTAATTCATCCAAATCAATCATCTCGAATTGAGAGTTTTAAATCATTTAGTATCTTCAAATCATTACTAAAATAAGATCAACACAAGGACTTACAAAAGGTAACAAGGTGAAGATTATTCAAGATTGAAAATAAATTCAGATTGGTGCATTCATAATGAAAGGTAACAATGTGAGGAATATTCAAGATTGGCATGCAGATAATAAATTGAAGATTTAATTTTTATTGTGTGGTAATTAGCATTTTTTTATTTTAGTAATATAGAAGAATAATTATAATCCCAATTAAAATTAGTAGATTTTTATTTAGAATATTTATCTTCACATTTGTTGTAGAATTGAGTCTATAAAAAAAAAAATAAAACTCCTTTATTTTTATCATCTTTGCAATAATATAATTTTCAATTTAATTTCTCCATGTGAGATTTACCTATTGGTGAAATAATTTTTTTTCACTTTATCAATTTTGTACCAAGATCTCGAGTGGTTCAATTTCGATAATGTCTATTCCCTTTAATGCATGTTCTTTGTGGAAGTTAAGAGGATTTGATTCAAAGTCACACATTTTGACTTGCTTAAAAATCAATGGCATAGTTGTGTATGTTTTTGTTACTGTTCTTCAGTCATATTTGGAATTACAAATGGGTTGGAATCATGGTGTACAAATGTTTGCTACTCGTAGATTGTAAAGATCAGTGTAATTATTTAGCCACTATGTACAAGTAACAATTAAACAAACAAAATATACAAAAAGTTGGCAGACCTAAGCATATTTCATTTGGTACAGCTAATTTGATTAATTATCTGGTGAAAGGAATCCAAGGCTTCTTTTACAATGCAAATCACTACAACTTTGATTAATTTGCTCTCTCCTATAATGATTTTCCTATAAGTTTATCTGTTTCAGCCTATCCATGAATACTGGTTCTCACTTGTAACATGCAGAAACATGACAACATTATTCTTGGAAGAAAGCTCAATTGTTGACAATAATAGTAATGACAATAGATGGATTCGAGTTCTTGCTCTTAACAACTGTGTGTTGGAGGCGTTGAACTTTTACATGACAGAACTCAAAGTTACACCGCAAGACCTTGAGCTACTTGCCAGGAATTGCAAATCATTATCTTCTTTGAAAATCAGTGAATGTGATATCTCTTTTCTAATCCATTTTTTCCAAGAAGCAACGTTACTAGAAGAATTTGGTGGGGGATCATTTAATGATCAGGTTGGAGAGATCAACATGTATCAAACAGTTAGATTTCCTCCAAAGCTGTGTTGCGTTGGCCTTATGTATATGGGTACAAATGAAATGCACTTATTATTTCCATTTGCTACTTCGCTCAAGAAGCTGGACTTGCAGTATACATTTCTCCAGACTGAGGATCACTGTCAGCTGATCCAACGCTGTCCAAATTTAGAGGTTCTAGAGGTAAAGGCTGTCTGTCTATAATCTTTCATTGTGATTCACCCATGCACTTGTCCGTTATCCAAAACTCTAATTTACAATCTTAACTGATATCAGGTTAGGGATGTGATTGGAGATAGAGGGTTAGAAGTCGTGGCCCAGACATGTAAGAAACTGAAAAGACTCAGAATTGAGCGAGGTGATGATGAACAAGGCCTGGAGGACGAGCAGGGTCGAGTCACACAAGTTGGTCTATCCATGCTAGCTCAAGGATGTCCTGAGCTAGAGTACTTGGCAGTATATGTCTCTGATATAACAAATGCAGCCCTTGAAGCTCTCGGCACTTTCAGCAAAAACCTCTGTGATTTCCGGCTTGTTCTGCTTGACAGAGAAAAGAAAATAACAGATCTACCGCTTGATAATGGTGTCCGGTCTCTGCTCAGAGGTTGCACAAAGCTCAAGAGGTTTGCTCTCTACCTTAGACCCGGTGGACTGTCGGATTTAGGTCTTGCTTATATTGGAGAGTACAGCGGCAATGTCCGCTGGATACTGATGGGCAATGTTGGTGATTCTGACATCGGATTGCTGAGGTTTTCGAGAGGATGCCCGCGCTTGCAAAAGCTTGAGCTAAGGAGCTGTTGTTTCAGCGAGCGTGCTTTGGCTATTGCAGCTCAGCAACTGCCTTCTTTGAGGTACTTGTGGGTGCAAGGGTACGGGGCATCTCAGAATGGCGCTAGTTTTTTGTCAATGGCACATCGGTTCTGGAATATAGAATTAATTCCTCCAAGCCAGGATACTGCTTCCGATGAAGTGGAAGATAGGCGTGGAGAAGCGCAGATACTTGCCTACTACTCCCTAGTCGGTCGGAGAAATGATTGCCCAGAATCTGTGATCCCACTCCTGGCATGAATTGATTGTACGTACTTAAGCTTTTATTTTTTGTTTCTGTTCAGTTGTCATATTTCCCCCCTCTTTCCCTTTGATCTTTGTATTGGTCGCGAGGGAAATACATGCATCTCATCTCAGCATAACAATTTGGGTAGTTAATCTGATGTTCTACTTTCTTTGACCTTCACTTTTGTTTGATCCGAAGAATTAAATGCAACTGCATCCACCTTTACACTAGTAAGTTCCATAACGAAGGACAAGTTCGGTTTGATCGTCCGCATATGAATGGTCAAGTTTCCTTGAAGAAGAGGAAAGGATCACAGGAGCAGAACATGGATTCAGAGCATAGTCATGGTCGTGCTGCTGGCTTAGTGGGTTGGATTTGGCATCTTCGCAAGGGCTGTGGCGGCGCGCATGTCGTGCTGTATACATGCGCAAGCGATTACTTGCCATGCCATCTAATGGCACCGGGTGGGAAAGCACCGAATGCGTGGACGTCTAAAGACGATGGGTATGAAGGAGTGATGAGATTTTGGACGGATGAGAGTGGGTGCATATGGATGTTGGATGAATACTACTTTTTATGATTGAATTTTAGATGTCTATATGTTCTCATATACGCATTCAGTTCGTAAGGACTATTTTTAACTAGTGCATATGAATCTTGTATGTCTTTTAACTTGATGAGCTTAATTTGACTATTTTTACATAGTGCATATGAATCTTATATATATCGAGGGCGCTGAGATGAGCCTATTCATCTTTTATCATCTTGTCGAACTTTTTAACTTGATGAGCTAATCATAGAGATTGAATGCTCGAGTGTTAATGGAGTTAATGCACAAGGGCATGATGTGTGATTTGAGGTGTGATCTTGATTAAGCCTAGTAACCAAACAATGTAGAGAAAGCTGGTCTATTGGGGCAATTGGTTAAAAATGTCATTTGATACAAGTGTTAAATAATTATCAACCACAAAACTACTCGTATAGAAATATCTGAAACCTTTAAAATGCTTATCAATTACGAAGAGTAATTTTTTTTCATTAGTGAGTCACGGAAACATATTGAGCGACCTTACAACCTCACAGGTATAAAAGCAGGAGGCGAAGGTTTGCTGCCTAGACTTGATAAACAGTTCACAAGACTATGAAATACTTCAACGACCAAGTCCCATGCTACCTGTTAAACTAAACTGCCACAACCAAAAGAGGCAAAGAACAGACTCCTGGATTATTTTTACCGTCGCGAACTAGATACATGAACAGCAGCAACTCTCTGACAGATCTGTCACAATAAAGAGTACAAGACATTACAATATGTGATATTAACCAAAGCAGTATGGAGGTACTAAACCTCAAGATATCTTCAAAAAAGTCCCATTATTATAATGGTGATAAAGGTTCTAACTCAGACCTTATCTACTTATGCATGATTCTGAATTTGAGACAAGCAGAGATAACCTCCAAGTGACAGATTCACAGATAATTTTTGGCTTCCATCACTTAGATTACCTTCCTCCTTGCATGCAGTGTGGTTGATTTGCTTTTGCCTTTGATCTAAAATTAGCAGCATCACACTCTAAATTGACTAAAAGGAGAATGGATGGCTCCCTAATGATACGAAAGGAACCTTCTGTACCCCCTAATTGGTATGAAGAGGAAGATATTATTCCTTCACCATGTGAAAGTTTGTGCTTGAACATTAGAAGGAAGCTAGGAAGAGAGAAAACCTCTCTCAAGCGACCCACACAATACACAAACCATATTTCTAAAGCCTTGATAAAGGTTGGTATGAGCCAACTTGAGCCATACCCACAGCTAAATAACCTTGCTTTCTCTCAGAGTACAGCACAAGAAGTTCCATTGGGGTTCAACCCTTCACACAACAATGTGCTACCATAACAAGTATGAATAGTACACCACATAACATAAACTGATAAGCGATATACTTCCAAGCAATAATAGAATGATAGCAGTAGTTCCCTATTGTAGGCATGGATTAAGGCGGTTAAAGAAGTCAAAGCCGACCACACTCGTTGCTCCCAGCCTGGATTTAGCTATCAACTAATTCTTCACTGAGACACATTACCAAACCCAAGTGTGTGTGTGTGTATATATATATATATATATATAAACCAAAGTAACTCCTGATTAAAAAGGAAGGCCGCCAATTAGCATCTTGTCAAAATCCTGACTAACTTTCACAAGTAGAAATCATTTTCAAAACATGAAAAAAAAAACCTAAAGGACAGAGAACAACATGGGTAATGTTTAAAGAAGGCAAAACTAAGGGAGGGGCAGCACTTTCTTCTGCAGTCTGAAACAATATAGTCAACAATATAACGACAAAGCTCAGTCCAGATGTAGTGGTAACAACTAAGCATAGAAGACACAAAAGAATAAAATCACATCAAAATATAAATTAATTTTTGTTCCAGATCATTTGCACATGAGAAATAGTAATGAGCTAAAATGATGGCAAATATTTTGCAAGTATCAAATAGAAGGAAATGGATGAAGGAAAAACCCATAGTTCAAAGTACCTTCTTTAAATATTGAGTGAGAGCATACTCATTGAGTTGGTACTTTAATAGTACAGAGAACCTGATAAATGAGTTAAACAGAAATCCAATTTAATAGTGGATTTTTGAATGCAAGAGATTCAAGACAACGCCAATTCACTTGAAGAATACCTTGCCACCATTCACCACGATTGGCAGCATCAGAGTCATTTGGATTCTCCCCATTGCCATCTTTATACTGAGACAATTCAAAGGCAAAGATTCATGTCGTCACAACATTGTCCTTCCTAATTTTTGCAATTTAGTGCGTCACTTACAGTTTTTGGTGATCCAGAAACTTGAGTGGATGCTGAACTGTCATAGAAATCACGACCACCATAGTGCACAGAAGAGCTAAAATAGGCAGATTCTTCGTATGGATTTGGAGCTACAGGTTCTCCATCTTTGTTCCGCATCATTTGTTTCTTAGCTGGATTGCTCTGAGATTTACCACCTACAGAAGGATAATTTGATAAATCGTCTTTCAACCTAAATTCTAATCCATCAGAAATTCAGAACCAAACAAATCCTCATGAAACCTTGTGTCATGGAATTAAGACTTCAGCGTCGCTTAAATGATAGGAAGATGATAGTGTGATCTCAAAGATTTTACTTGAACAGTTCCAAGATACAAAGTTCAATTAAACTGATCGAAAGCCCTAATTGAAATGAAGGACTAGAACAAGCCTACTCATTCAACGACCTGGTGCTACGCCCTGAGCGTTCCCAGCCTGTCCATCCATCTTTGGCTTGCTCAACGTCCAGTACAAGTCGCTCTGTGAAGAATCTTTACCCACCACCTACAACGCCATTTCGGAAGTCACAAGGAAAAAAAATACATTTTGAAGATTCAACGACAGAGAAAAGGGAATCAAAATGACGAGAAAGCGACACGACCATCGAATGATCGACATGCAAGAATCTAATTTCAAAACCCTAAAATTTAATCCAAATTCCGCGCTCCCCCAACCAACCAATCAATCAATCAATCCACGAAATCAAAAAGGGAAAACCTTGACGTACCGCGGACGCAGGGGGGAAGACGGTGCTAAAGTAGCCAGGCGACGAGGAGGACTCAACATCCTTACCCGCGGGGAAGAGCTCGTCGGCGACCGACCATGAAGACGGCTTCTTTCCTCCACCTTCCATCCGATCTTCACCCTAATATTGTCGCTACGATGCGTGCCCCCTCCGGATCGACCGAGCAGAGGTATAAATAGACAGGGGAGGAACACGTGAAGAGAGCCGATAAGGTTTTAAAGCGAAGTGGGGAAGGAGATGCAATGGCGGCGGCACTGCTGCTGCTTCGATCAGGCGCTGTGTCGGCCTCAAAGCCGCCCAGGTGGCCGCATTAATACCCTACTCGATCCTTCAATCTCTCTGCGAGGAAATCTTTGCCGATCTCTTTCCATGTCGATCTATCCATGACTAATTAGAAAGGAATGGATTTCGATCGTGATCCGATTTTATATTTTTGATCTCCGTCCTTATTTATTATATTCATTCTTATTCCATCACATTTTTAATTTTTATTTCCATTTTTATATCCATGAAAAATCAGATATCCATTCTCTTACCATAAAACGTCATTATTCCATAAAAACATAATAAATTAATATCATATTAAAAATATATAATTAAATAAAATAGACCTACTCCTAATTTAACCATATTCAAAATAATTAATAAGTTTTAAAATATAAATACAGAACCTTCTCTCAAATTAGTAGGAAATTAATATCACTATGATTAATCTCAGTGTTTTGAAATTAAATTACATTTAAATGAAAAAAAAACCAATTGCTTTGATTATTTTTTTAGAACCCTAAAAAGTTTTTTTTCCCAAAATAAAATATTGAAATCACAAGAGGTTATTTATTATTGAATTTTAGTTCTATAGATTAACATTATTTCAAATCTAAATTTAATAAAGTTTTGACTTGGTTTGATTATTTAAATTTTATGAAATCTATGTATTTGCAAAATCGTAAATTATTATATTTTAATTTGCATGATCAATTTCTTAAAATATTGTATAGGAAAGCATTGCAAAAAAAGATAATGCATTTCAGTAATAAAATTCTTTATACAGTGTCCATTTAATTTGTTTTATTGTTGGTAAGATATTTAAATTTGAACATTTTGAATAAATGCAATTTACTTTTACTTTATTTGATCATTTAATTTAATTAAAACATTTAAAATGATGGACCCAGAATTGTTATTGGTTAATGATAAGGGCCCCACAGTTCTACTCCGCATCACTCTCCGAGATGTTAACAACGGGCAAATGGAAACAGTCGAGAAAGTCTAGTTAAAAAGGTCAAAAACAGCGAGAAAAGGCGAAGAAGAATACGAACATACTCGAGAAAATTGATTAGATTTCGGCGTTGCGGCAGAGGCGACGACGTGAGCGAGGGTTTCCCGTTTAGGGTTTCGAATCTCGTTTCCAGGCGAGGTTGTCGATGCACGCCGGAGCTTTCCGGCTTCGCTCTAGGGGTTCGAGGCGCGCACGCGAGGTGGGGGGAGATGCATACGGACGCGCGGGTGGGGGTTGTGGTGGAGGACAGCAGACAGAGAGCTCTCTCGTCTGGCCACGGAGGTGGTGGTGTTGGTGATGGGAAGCAAATGTACTCCACGCAGCAGAAGAGCCAAACACCGAAGCAGCGCTTGCAGCACCAGCCGCAGATCGGAACGGCGGAGCACCTTATAGCTGGTGGCGTCGCTGGTGCTGTCAGCAAGACGTGTACGGCTCCTCTTGCTCGCCTTACTATTCTTTTCCAGGTATCCTTATTCTTCGCCTCCTCTAGCCTTTGAATTGAAAGAAATTATTCTTCATTCTTTTTACGTTCTCATGGTCTATTGATCCTTGGAATTTTCTTCTATTGGAACCCTCCTGCAACTCGCAAATACTTGGCGTTAATTACTTTCTGTTCTAGGATTCGAAGAAGCTTTATAGAATATATTATAAGCTGGGTTTTGGGGGGCGACAATGGAATCTGACGTTTCAATTTTTCCACCTATAATAGATTGATTAGCATAAATAATCATTGTCTCTGAGAACTCATAACATTGAAATTGTATTTTGTTGCCGCTACATACTTGTCAGCATAAAGAATTGCAAAAATATAGTTAATCCAGAGCTTCATTGAAGTTTTATCAGGAGCATTATTAACACAAGTACCACTTTGGAAGCTTAAAACACAACTTGGTATCCTAAAAGGGAGTTTGGCAGGCGCATCTGTTTTTGTTGCTTATACTGTTTTAGAGATTTTAGCCATTCGATGACTTTCTCCCTTTATCATGTATCACTGAATTTGGTTCGAGCTATTAAGTAATTGATCTATGATATCAACTAGATTTTTAAAAATAGTGTATTCTTTGAATTAATTTGCATTTATTTAGATAATTATCTAACTTACAAAGTCAATGTGTGTACTCCAATTTTTAATTTGGAGTGCAAAGATGCTGTCACTTCATTTTCTTTTTTATATGTCATGGCTTTTATTATGGGTTGCCACATTTAGGTCCAAGGAATGCACGCTGATGTAGCCACTCTGAAGAATGCAAGCATATGGAGGGAGGCTTCTCGAATTGTTTCTGAAGAAGGTCTTCGAGCATTTTGGAAAGGGAATTTGGTGACAATTGCTCACCGTTTACCATATTCTTCTCTAAATTTTTATACTTATGAGCGATACAAGGGTGTAAGTTGGAAATTTCAATAGAGATAGTATGTTAATTTTCTATAGCATCAGTCTTGTATTTCTATTCTCTAAATTAATTATTTTTGCAGTTGTTGCAAATGATTCCTGGGTTAGATAAGCGTAGAGATAATGTTGCTGCAGATGTTTGTGTAAGATTGTTTGCTGGTGGTTTGGCTGGAATAACAGCTGCGTCAGCTACATATCCATTGGATCTTGTGAGGACACGTCTTGCAGCTCAGGTAACAGCATACTTTTTTTTATATAATAACAAGCGGTATTCTATCTTTTACTCTTTATGGATAACAAAATCTTATTTGAAGCTCTTAACTTTGACATATCCAAAATTTAAAAGCATATAGATGGTGTGAAAATGGAATGAATTATAATAATCTGTTGATTTCACTGTAATTCAATTATAAACTGAATCTTTCATTTATATAATTTCGGGATTTGTGTTGTTGTAGATGTAATTGTATTATATTTAAATTTACGATATTTTTCATTTATGATTCTGACTGTTAATTTTAGCTGTATAGTTATGACTGTGATGATAGTTTGATTAGGTAATTGCAGGATTAGTTGATTCATAACATTTTATATCTCCTAATCATTTGCAGACGCGTACTATGTATTACAGGGGCATGTCACATGCTTTGTATACAATCTGCAGAGATGAGGGCATGCGAGGCTTATACAAGGGAATTGGAGCAACATTATTGGTTAATTTCCTATTAACCTTTATAATGTTATTAAAATTTAGTTATGTTCTGGATTCCTAATGGCCATTGTTGGATTGCAGGGTGTTGGACCTAGCATAGCAATTAGCTTTTCAGTTTATGAAACTTTGAGATCCTGCTGGCAAGTTGAAAGGTTAGTCATTTTTTGTGATTTGTGCTGGTGGTTTCTTTCTATATAAAATATGTTTTTTATTTTATAATATTTATTTATGTATCAGGCCACATGATTCTCCTGTATTGGTTAGCTTGGCTTGTGGAAGTCTTTCTGGTATAGCGTCATCTACAGGTATGTTACTAACAAACATATTATTATGCTACCCAAATAGAGGTTAATCTGTTTGACATAAAATAGTTATTGTGGAAAACACAATTTAGATTCCTAATCTATCAATTATAGGATTGCTGTGAACTAAATGAGCCGCTAGTTCTTAAGAAGTGTCATGCATATAGAATTATTAGTTTCGAGGAAGTGAATTATTAGTCTCAAGGAAGTCACAGAAAGAATGTGCAGGGAGAAAATGTGTATATACTTAACAATTCCAGCTTGGTTATTTTTTATGGATCACTCTGATATAACATGTTGTTTGGGGTGTCTGTCATATTTCCTCTTAGTTATCTTAGGTCTTTATTTTGATCAGCATAATTAGGAAAAAATGTTGCCTTTAAGTTGGTTCAACATTGTCAGACAATGTGGAAGTGGGTGATGAAGTTAATTGACACAATACCATCTTCATGCCTCAAACGTGATGAAGCTGACTCTGATACCTCTTCATGCAGTACAACTGTGTGCCTCAATTGACAATTTTGCTGTGCAATAGAAGGAGAGGAAGGAACAAGAGAATTTTATTTAATGATTCAAAATTTTTCTTGATCAATAGTTTCAATTATCTTATATATTTGCTTTTACCACCTTGGTAATAAACCTACTCTATTTGAAAAGGTTAACTAAATAAAATAGCAGTAGGTCTGGGCACAAACCAAGAAAAGGTTCAAGCTTTGAACTGGTTTGTTTATTTTTCACCTGTAAATCTTAATATGAAATCCAGTCGGCTTCAAAATAAGCAGTATTTTGAGGAAAACAGCCACTGTAATAATTCTTGAGGGGGCTATAATTGATGAAGTCACAGAAGTGGTTAGTGCATGGACATTTAGTAGAGATAGCTCATGTAAAGAAATTAGATTCATAAGTGAACCAGCTGATATTTGTTTGTGGATGTTTTGAGCAGAATGTCCAATATTTGATGCTTGTGTTGACAGCTTGCCATTTGCGTCATCCATTTTTTGTTGTGAAATTGTAAAAATATGTTCTACCTATAGTTTAGGAACCTCGAGATAAGATCTTGTTGGTCCCACAATATGTGGAATTGGGTTATGTTTGTGTTTCAAGTAAAATAATAATAATAATAATTTTTTAGATTATATGATAATTTATTGGTTTTTTTACTAATTCTGGCAGACCTGATAAATATTGCACTGAGTCTCATGAGACTGGACTAATATAGTATCTATAAAGAATCCATATATTGTTCAATTCATTCAATACATATGGGTTACAATCAATGATACTAAAACTTTGGAGGTCCTCCCTCCCTCATGAGATTACTGATCAAGGCATACTGTCGTGAGATTGCTGGGATCTACAGTCCCTGCTCATCTTGCGTCAGTAATTCAATGAGTTGATGTCTAAGAATCAATTATTCTGTCATGCCCTTACTAGTAATTTGCAGAATTGCCTAGTTGAATTTGCTTCTGTATAATATAGTGCACAAATTTGTGTGCCCCCATGGTGTTCTAGTGTGTTATGTGCGAACACTGAACTGATGCAATGGAACAGTGCAACTTGACTTGAAATATGTGCTAATTTCATGATTGTTTTGCTGATGATTCTTTGCAGTTTCAAGCATTGTTTATGCATTGCACTCGGTACATTTTTAGGAAGGAGAATGCATGAACCTTTGTGCCTCATGTCATGTGACTGTGTTCTTTGGACAGAATAAGAATTCAGGTTGTTAGCCACACTTTCCTTATGTTTTTCTGCAGCAACATTTCCGCTGGATCTTGTGAGACGGAGAATGCAGTTGGAAGGGGCAGGTGGAAGGGCACATGTTTATACTTCTGGCTTGATTGGGACATTCAGGCATATAGTTCGGATCGAAGGAATTCGAGGTTTATATCGAGGTATCCTGCCTGAGTACTTCAAAGTTGTACCCAGTGTAGGAATTGTTTTCATGACCTATGAAACTTTGAAAATGATCTTGTCAAGGAGATCAACAGCTGAATAATGCACTGAACATTGCCATATGCCTGTGGCACTGATGCTACTGACTCATTTTTTCAGTTCCATTGGTACAAGATAAAATAGTTTTCATCACAAAGGCATCACATGATGGTGAGTTTTGCTGTTGACGCCATGAAGGTTTTTGATGTACATATATTATTTTTTTGTTCAAGTGCAAGTACAAGTCAGGTTACTGATTACAGTTTCATGGGTTTTCATAAGCCTTGGTACCATGCAGAACGGCTTATAAAGAAATGGAGTTCTCCTCTTTATTTGTTGATATGTACAATTTTGATTCATCAATTGCACTGAGTAATCAGGCAACGTTCTCCGTCCTTTTTTTATTTTTTAGCTGAAAGATGATTCTGCTGCAATTGTGTGTCAAGTGATAAAATTACATGTATTATCCTCAATACAGCCAGGGATGGAGCTCAAGACATGTTTTTGGGCGCGCTATAGCATCAGATAGTGGATCTGGTGTATCCCTTTTGCTTTAACTTCTGGAGGCCTTGTGATCACCAATTGATTTGTTTCAACAGTGAAGTTAGATACCTAACAATTTGTTCATTGTAATTGGTTGGTCACATGGCGACACTCATATAATATAATAGGGATTCAATTTGCTTATTCATGATTTTAATTGGTGAATAATTGTGTACCTATATCATTCTTTGTTATCAGTCGTCACCTTGATTAGCCAGTACTGGTTTTAATTTATTAGATATGAATCTGAATGCTTGACTTGCATTTATGGTAATAAGTAAGAATAAAGATAATATAAATTGGGAAGTAACGTGTTGAACTCCACCAAATATTTTAAATATTTTTGTGACTAGTTCTAAAAAAGCAGAAATTTTCCAGTACCCTCTTCTGCATGACATAGATTATATTATCCCATACTCTCTGTATGAAAACATGGACTGTTTGGTATATGAAAGACATGAAATATCTAGCTATATTTGCAAGCCATAATTAACATTGCAAGAGCCAACCGATATCTGTTTGCATAACCCTGATCGGTTAGTAACTAATTTCTCTGTATCTGCAGCACATCCGAATACAGGAACGAACTATATGATTAAGTGTTTTGCTTAGGATTAAGATATGGTTGCCGAAAGCTTTAAGATGAAAGTACTTTGAATTAACTATTCGAGAAGGTGCCGTTCAAGCTAAGCTATAAGAAACCTAATAATAGAATGCCTTCTCCATCACATCTTTATTTAAACTTGAATGATTTTTAAAAACACTGACTTTAGGTGGCAGTGGAAGGCGGCTGCTTCGTATGATAATTACGTGCTACCTAATTAAACATTATCATTGAATTTGGAGAAATTTTCATTTTTGTCCTCAAAGCTTTTTCCGTCTTTCGAAATACCGACATTGTTTTGAAATTATTATTTTACGCACCTCTTATAATTTTTATCTATTAATTATTGAAATGCCATGTCTATTGTTTTACTGTGCAAAATTGCAGAAGTGTATGGTAGATTCGTTTTTTTTTAAAAAAAAAAAAACTATAGTTTTAAAATTTTCAAAATTTAGAGTCAACATTGGTCCCAAAGTCTCTCGATTTCACTAATTTTCTAAAAAAAAAAAGATTCGGAATTGGTTGAGGCAGTAAAATGATGACTAATGAGTAGGTAGAGTTTGACGCAGCCGGTGGATAAAGTCTCGATTTTTAATTAAAGTATTGTGGTTGATAGGTGGTGCCCAAGAAAGTCTCGATTTTTAATTCCTATTTGGCATTAAATTAAGTGCTAATTAGATGGAGCAGGAAGTCAATTGTTCAAATAGAGTGGGTGTGGATGTCATCGAAAGTCATCACCTAAAAGTGCCAAGTTATGATCAATGGACTCTCACATCACTTCCAAATTCCAATCCGTTTAGAAAATATGCATATCCTTAGATATTCATTTCCTTTTTTTGTTTGATAAATTGCCAATAATATTATTTAACTAAGAGATGTTTAAATTGGTCAATAAAAACACAACTCTTAGGACTGAAAATATAAGGAAATTGCCAAACGCCCATTGCATCATAACAAACAAACTCTTGAACGGCAGCCGTGCTCAGTAGTAGCCATTCACAACGCGTCCTCCGTCGATCACAATGACTTGTCCGGTGACGTAGGACGCCGCCGGCAAGCAAAGGAACGCCACCACCGGAGCCACGTCCTCCGGCACTCCCAGCCTCCCCAGCGGCACGTGCGCTGCCTCCCTCTCCACGAACTCCTTGTTGTCGAACGCCTGTCGATCGCCCCAAACTCATCAAGCCAAACAATTCGACGCGAGACGAAAACTAAAACTAAATTTCACAGTTAGGCTTACCGGCTTCATCAGCGGTGTCTCCACGGCGCCGGGGGCGACGCTGTTCACGCGAATGTTGTCCTTGGCCCACTCGCAAGCAAAGCTCCTCGCAAGCTGATTCAGCGCACCTAAAAATATCGCCAGGTCAGTTAGAATTTCCATTCGATGATGATTCAATTCTTTTTCTAGATCTAACAATCTCTAGTTTTTTTTTTCAAAAAAAAAAAAAAATCATTTCTGTAAAAGTAAAACCTTTGGTGATGCCGTAGATGGAGAGGTACTCGAGAGCGACGATGCCGGAGATGGAGGAGTTGAAGACGATGCTGCCTCTCCCGGAAGCCTTGAGCAGAGGGTGAGCCAACTGGCAGACGTGGAAAGCCGCTTCGACGTTGGTCGTCATGATGAATTTGAAGTCGTCCGCCGTGCACAGCGTCGCCGGCTTCGGGTACCCTGTTCCCGCATTGTTCACCTGCGATGAATTAGGGCAATCAAGAGAAGAGAAGGAGAGGAGATCAAAATTGAGGAGAAGTCATATAGATATATACGAGGATGTTTAGCTTTCCGTCGAAGACGGCCTTGACATCCTGTAGCAGGCGCTCCCGGTCAGCCGGCGAGGACACGTCGCAGACGGTGCCGGTGATCTTGAAGCCCTTCTTCTCCCAGTCCTGCAGGCACTTGTTGAGCTCGGCTTCGTTTCTGGAGCAGGTGTGGACTGCGGCTCCCAGTCCGGCCAGCTCTTCGACGATGGAGAATCTACGAACAGAAATTAAAAAGACGCATGACGATCGAGGTGCGATCGAATCGAGAATAATTAATTAATTAAATCGGTTGCAAAAGACGTATGGATAAAATTACCCGATTCCTTTGGTGCCGCCGGTGACGAGAGCCGTGGATCCGGCGAGAGACCATCTGTTTGATAAAATGCCGTTGTGGGAAGCCGCCATGATTCTGGATCTGTGGGAGCTCAACCCTAAGGACTCTGTTTACTAGTTACTAGCTAGCTTGCTAGAGATGATGGATGAGTGGCGAAGATGGAAGAAACAGATTTGGTTTAATAGAGGACGGAGGATGGGAAGTCAGAGTTGCGTTATTGGTGTGGGTGGGGGAGTTGGTGGGGGATTGGCGAAGGAGACATCTTTTTCTTTGTTTAGTTTTCATATATATTTTTCATATACGGACGGCTGGAGATGCGCCAACTCGATCCATTATTGCACGTCTTTAATTTGTCAGTAGATCATTTCATTTATTTCTCAGTTGGTTGGAGGAATAAAGAATATATATATATAAATGTTAGCCTGCGGTGTTTATGTTACGGTATTGGTGCAGTTTAGTCCACGTATATTTCTGATCGGTCTCTGGACTGATCAGGGAACCTCCTGATCGGTCTACAAACCGATCAGGGAAACTCCTGATCGGTCTGTAGATCGATCAGAAAATGATCTGATCGGTCTGCAGACCGATCAGGAAGGCAACCGCACCAAAACCGTAAAAAATGTACTGCAGGCTAATAGAAATGATTTACACGGAAAAAATTTAATAGGACTTGCGTTTGTATTGACTTTTTTTTTTATTTATTTATTGTGGATATCTTGGTTTTTATGTTATAGTTTTTTTAGAATTGTTTTTGCAGATATATAATAAGATTCACAGCATAATGGGTACGTAAAGGTTAGTCCATGAACTAATATTATTGAATTAATGTTTGTTCAGATGTATCTATCCTTATCGTTCATTTTCCTTGTACGTTGAATCAGGGGACGTTTGAATGCGTTCTTGTATTCACTTCTAACAACAATATATATTCACTTTTCTTTCTGCTTTAATTTGGCTATTGACTTGCATGAGCCTCCTCATTCACACTGATTTACTTTTTATATATAGCTTGATTCAATCATAATTTGTTACAATCCCTTCATAAATTCATCAATTCCTAAATTATAATTTATATCAAGATGGATAATCGAAGGCCTCCCAAAGTCATCTGAAGGCCATCGGCGATGGACAAATAGTCAAGTTGTCGGACGTTAAGGAGGATGACCTTCGACCACTCATCCCGATTCAAATTATAATAAATCCAAAGAAAAGATCTGATAACAAAGTGCAGTCAGGCATTCAATTTTACTATTGTCCTTATTTGATATTATATATGGCAAGTCCGTTTAGGCATCACCAAAAATTTGGAAGGATAGCTAGTCACAAGGTTAATTTATTTCATTCTTCGAATAAAAAACAAAATAAATAGACATTTTCAAAATATAATTTATTTCCTTTCTCCACTCCTCTCTCCTTCCAAAACAAACGCGAAATAAAAGGAAACTGTGCGATCGTCGTAATCAAATTTGATTTCTACATTCATATATTCCTTTATTCGACAACACAAGCATCCAATACCTTTATTCATATTTCTAATACAAGTAACTACTTGAGATTTTCTTTTCATAAAGACAAGCATGCATCGATGAGTTTTCCACATTGAGATTATTTTATTGACATATAAAAAATATTATCTTTGGAAATTAAAATTATATATAAAAAAATAGACTTCTAGAAATTAATTGCTATTTATTGATTTGTTTTTTTTTTTAGCTTATCCATTTATTTCCAATCAATAGGAATAGGGATATGTAAAACTCCTTTTTCAAGTTGCATGCATCAATTAAATTAACTTGAGTCTAGTCATTTCCCAATGATAAATAGTACGATGCAATGCAACAACCAAAATAATGAACTGTTTGCAATCAATAGGAATAGGAACCTGTTTGCACTTGTGCTTACCTAAACTTGCAAGATTAAGTGTGAATGAATATGCAGCTACAATGTGGAAGAAAAACACTTTCATATTTAGATTACCAAGATGGAAACTAATGAACTGTCTATTCCTTAAATTCTTGTTTCAATAAATCAAAGAATTCAGAATAGAGGTTGCGGCACCATGCCTCATTTTCTAACTTCTCAAAAATATTTGCAGCATGGAAGAATAATCACTTCAAGAAGATATGTATCCTCCAACATCTTAGTGTAATAAAGTCTGACACATATTCATTGCCACTGTTGAACTTAAGTTAAAATTTTAATGAACAAATCCAAAGAATGGTAAAGTATGAACATTCCATATCCATCATGACCAGAATCACAACAATATTTGTCAATTTCGATCATCCTTCATTAGGGTTGTAAATAAATCAAACGTTTGTGAACAAACTTGATGTTCGACTTGGTAAGAACTTGTTTATGTTCATTCAATATACACAAAATTGATTAAACAAACAAGCTTGAATACATATGTGTTCAACTCGTTAACGTTCATGAACAATGTTCACAACTCATATTTATTAATAAAATTCTTTTAAATATGCTAAATAAATAATAAAATAAATAAATAAATTTAAATTATCAAACTCAATAACCAATCAAACAATTAAAAGTTTCAAACAATCAAACATGTTTAAATTGAGAGCTCGATAATATCTAAATGAATCAAGCTCGAATCAAGCTCAAGTCAAGCTTGAATTGAGAGCTTAATAACATCTAAATAAATCAAGCTCAAGCCAAGTTTCAAACAAGCTCAAACTCATAAAAAATAAACCAAATCAAGGTTGAACACTCATTTCAAAAGCTTGGTTCATTTTAAGCTCGGCTCGATTACCTTATCAAACAAGCTTGAACATCCCAAAGCTCGGCTCGGCTTGTTTACAACCCTATCCTTCGCAGGCATCTTATAATTCCGAAAGAACAATTGGGTAGTCTAAATCTTATCATTTAAAAGACAGCATGCATGCAGAATTCAAGAATGACAAAGCATGATAGCACAATCATCACAAATTACAAGATCATATGTCCATTTAGAGACAGTTTTTGAAGTTTTAGCACAATATAACATCTCAAACATATAATTTGAAGTCTTAAGAGTTAAAACATTACAAAAGCAAACCACAACTACTGTTTTTATAGCATAAGAAAACCCTACTGACCGAATTATTTGTCCATCGTGCTTGTGCCTGGCACTCTTATCTTCGCTTGATTTCCTCCCACCATGCACATTTCAGAACCATCACTCCTCTGCTTTCTGTGTCAATCATGGTGCCTACGAGACTTCTTCCGGAATTTGGCTTTGTCACTATCGCCATCATCAGAATCATGATGCCCCCGTTTGTGATGGTGTCGGTGTCGTCTATCAGATTCATCTTCAGAGTCATCAGATTCATCCCTCTTCCGGTGGCTCTTGCTCCTCTTTTTATCCCTCCTACTCCTCTCGCTGTGCCTGTGCCTGTGCCCATGCCTGTCCTCTTCCACATCATCGTCCGAGCCCCTACGTTTCCTCCTCTTCTGTGTCTTCTCGTCCTCTTCGTCACTATCAGATTCATCACTATCATCAGACCTCTTCCTCCTGCTCCGCTTCCCGGACCTCCCTCTGTGCCGATGGCTCACCTTCTCCCCTTTAGAATCATTCGCTCTCTGGCGGTCGGTGCTCTTCTTTGACTTTTTGCCGAATCTTGCGGCAATGATCTTCTCAATCTCTGGATCCACATCAGAGTCCGAGCTGTCAGTCTCCTCTTCTTCGTCTTCATCGTCCTCCTCGCTGCTTTCCGGCTTGAGTCCGTTTGACTTCTTGATCTGCTCGAAGACAGCGGTAGCAGCAGCCTGGAGGGCGGCGTCGTTCTTGTCCTTGTCGGGATCCTTGGCGCTGAGGAAGTTGCGACACTGGAAGGTAAGATGGCCGACGCGGCCGCACTTCTTGCAGGCGCCACGGGCCTCGTTGGAGCCGGAACCGGTGACGCGTGCGAGGGCGAGGAGACCTTGGAAACTAGCGTAGGCGTTTTCCGAGGATGCCGCGGCGCCATCCTCTCCGGGGAGGGCGGATCCCTTGTCGGCGTCCTTGTTGGTGGGTGCGTAGGGATCGTAGCCGATCGCACTCTGCCAGATGCCGTGAGTCTGCAGGGCTGCGCTACTATGCACCCGGTTGTTCGCCGGCATGCGAACGCGGCCCGCCGTCGCCGGCATCTTGTTCGAAGAGGATTGGGGAGCCTAGGGTTTCTTCTTCGAGATTGGGGATTTCCGACGTTTGGGAAAGGGAATGGAATTGGATTGCGATTCGATTATATATATTGATATTCCTCTTATTTATTATATTCTTTTTTATCCCATCATATTTTTAATTTTTATTTCCATGTTCGTTGAATCGTATATTAGGAATTGGATATCCATCGCTATATCATAAAATATTACTATTTTTTATTTTTAAAATATATGAGTTGAAATATTAAATATTTAAAATTATGATTAAAATAATTTTTATCGACTAAGAGTTATTTCTATTCATAATTTTATTTTTTATCAAATTAAATTTAGTCAATAATTTTTATTTTTATTTTTAATTTTACTAATAATTTTTTATTTTTTATAGGTTAAATTTAAATTTGATTGTTTTTAATTTTTTACTCGTTAAAATTGGATTTGATAAAATAATTTATTTTTTATTGTTTGTTTGGTTTTTTAATTAAAATTTCATTTATTTGTTTTAGATTTGATCAAGAATTTTTATTTTTATAGATTAAAATTAAATTTGATTGTTTTTAATTGTCTATCATATTTGATAAATAATTTTAATTTTTAAGTTAGATTTGTTTGGTAATTTATTTTTAATTTTTATTAAAATTTAATTTAATTTTTATTAATAAAAAATTAATTTACTGATTAAAATTAAATTTGATTAATAAATAAAAAATATATATTGATTAGATAATTGTTTTTTCTTTTATAAAAATTATTTACATATTTAATATTCTACTTATTATTTCTTTATAAATTTTATTTTTATATTTTCTTTCTCGCTCCTCTATCATTACCATTATACCGTTATATTGTGCTTGGCTCCAAAAGTTATTATGCATATTTTTAAAATAATTTATTAGTTAAATATTTTTATTAAATAAATTTAATTGATAATTTATTAAAATTAATAAAATATAGTTTAATTTATGGAGCTTCCATAGATATATAGGATTTCGAAGAAGGATTTATTGTATATATATATACTATATCTATTATACACTATGGTTATTTTTTTTTAAAAAAAAATAGTAATTAAAATTATAGGATTGAATGGGGGGAGTGGGGGTGAATAGCACTCGTGATTTTTATTTTCGTTTCGGAAAACTATCGAGTAAAATATGCAATGGAAATAAATAAAACAATTGCAAACACACGAACACCAAGAGTTTTACTTGGTTCGAAACATGAGGCGACTCCTACTCCAAGGCCCACGCTCGTTGACTGTTTACTTTGAGCAATCACTATAAGCTCGGAAATATACAATTTTGATTTACAATATAAAGTAAAATGGAAATTATACCGACAATGAAAAATGGAGAGTTTGAAGTTTTAGGTCGTCCGTGTCGAATTACAGCTTTGTAGAATCGATCTTTGAGCAACACACGGAAGAAGGATTGCCAGTTTTCGTTGTTGTTCTTGTTGCTGGTCGAACCAGACATATATAGCCTGTTGAGGGCACCCTCAATCTCATTGAGGGTGCCTCCAATCCCCGAGTCAACCACGCATGGATAATCCCTGCTTCGTCGCTGCTTATCCTCCTGAAGGCGCCCTCCACCTAGCGTCCAGGGCGCCTCCAGCTCCATGGAGGGCGCCTTCCACCTAGTGTCCAGGGCGCCCTCTGCCATGCTACGCGGAGGTCTCCGGTAGTGCACCCGAGGCGCCTCCAAGCTTCATGGAGGGCACCTCGGGTACTGTTCATCCGAGGCTTTAAGGTTTTTTCACTCCCTGCAAGATGTGTTATTCCAAAATACCAAACATATCATGCAGAACAGAGTTTAGCATAATAAAATAAGATTAAGATAAATATTTGACAGTCACCGGACTGTCCGGTTCTGACTTCGAATTTCCATCCGGAAACCCTATGTCGAACCGACGTCTACTGTTCCCTCACCGTGGAACACGTCCTCACCTACTCCACTCAGGAGAGTTTACATGTTACCAGTTGATCCTCCAGACCAACTGGACTTTTGCTTAGCGTCGGAAGCTTCCGGTCTTCATGTTGGACGTCCGCTCCACGACCCGTCCAGTCTTCTACCCGGTTCGCGACACCAGGATTTCAACCTAGGGTTACCACCCCCTAGGATTTTGCCCGAAGCTCTCGACCCGCCAAGACTTTCCGCCTAGAGTTACCATCCCCTAGAACCTAGGGTTACCACCCCTTAGGGTTTTTCCTTTGCCTAACCGCGGCTAGGACTTTTCCTCACCTAGGGTTACCACCCCCTAGGGTTTTCCACCTGCCTAACCATAGTTAGGACTTTTGCCTGAGTACACTTAGGACTTTCCTGCAATCTCATTCAAACTCATTAGATAACAAAACAATTTAACTTTAGACCCTTTGAGCTTAAAATGAACAAAACCTTTGAAATGATTGTTCAAGCTTGACTTGATTTATTTTTTATGAGCTTGAGCTTAGTTCGTTTAAATGTTATCGAGTTCTCAAATCAAGGTTGGCTAGAGTTTGGTTCGTTTAGATGATATTGAACTTTCAATTCAAGGTTGTTTGATTGTTTGAAACTTTTAGTTGTTTAATTAGTTATTGAGCTTAATAATATAAACTTATTTATTTTATTGTTTATATCATATTGATAAAAGTTTTATTAATAAATATGCTTTGTGAACATTTTTCACGAACGTTATTCATGAATATTGTTCACGAACGTTAACGAGCTGAACATATATATGTTCAAACTTGTTTATTTAGTTTAACGAGCTATTCAATTTTATTTGTTTAATTTATCTTGTGTATATTAAATGAACATAAACAAGTTCTTACCAAGTTGAACACCAAATTTATTTACGAATACTTGATTTATTTACAACCCTACTCCCAACCACGATTTAAATTAGAAATCCAAGTCGACATTTAAAAAAACAATATTTCATCAAGATATTTTTTTTAAAAAAAAAAAATGATCACATATTGTTTAAAATATAGAACCAATCATATGATATTATGAAGTCAAAAAAGAGTTTGATAAAGTTTTCCAATTAATTAGAACGATAGAGTTTGATAACCATTTGTTAGTTCAGAAATATAAATATTGTAATAGGTCAATATAAAACATATAAAAGTTAGACTAGATTTATTGATTAATTTATATCTTAAATGTGTTGTCTGAATAGTCAAATAAAATAGGTAAACTTTATTTTTCCAAGATTTTAACGTGGCTCTTGAATTTACTAATTGTGTTGTAGCATTTATAATTCTGATAACAATTGCCAGTGATATTTTCCAGTGACGTGAAAGTCATAAAGCATACATTTCAAAACTTATTTCACAAAGATAATAGAACAAGAATTGCAGGTTTGCA
This sequence comes from Zingiber officinale, assembly GCF_018446385.1. NCBI lineage: Eukaryota > Viridiplantae > Streptophyta > Magnoliopsida > Zingiberales > Zingiberaceae > Zingiber > Zingiber officinale. Next base: position 27,608 of record NW_024589825.1, read on the forward strand.
ATACCAAAAGAAAAAAAAAACAAAACAGTGAGGGAGGGCGGAATTAAATAAGTAAACCAGCCAAAGATTTCATGTAGCAAAAAAAAAAAAAAAAATGTAAAAAAGAAGGATCGAAATTACAAAGCACCGATCATGAGTCCATTATGTTGATAACTTTTGTTGCCTATAACATGCAAATTAGTTATCAACTACATTTGGATGCATCCCAGCCACCTCAATCCATCTCTTAAAAATAATTGCACCTTATTAATTTACATGTAAAAGAAATTTGATGTTTATGAAACTCCTTGTTGTGAAGTTTTTATTATTTGTGCTATGTATGTATTTTTAGAACATGAAATAAATACACTTTCACCAGAACATACGAACCTTATAAAGTACAATAACCTTATTTAAAAAATAATTAACAATTACTATAGTGTTGACATAATTCGTGCATATAAAAGGTTAAAATAGGCTTGTATAGAGAACAATAGAAGGATAAAATAAAAATATTAAATTGATATAACCTTGCATAGAGCTCAATGAAGGGATAAGATTCATGTCTTCATTCTCAAATGTGCCACTTATTGGATGAAGTCTCATTATAAAACAAAAGTCGGGGACAATAGAAATTGATAAAAAGCATGCACAAAGCAACAAGAGGCGTCAAGTAACTAATTGAGAACCCAAGTTCTCTTAGGACATGCTTACAAGGAGAGATTGGAGGAAATAAAACATGAAAGATATATAAATTTAGGTACACTTTGTCAAGAAAATAACTTTCATATCCTTCTCTTGATTTCTCTCTCCAATAAAATAACTTAACTTTCATAACTATGGACATGCCAATGTGGAACTACATTGAACATTCGTTTGGTAATTATGTAGAGTTATTCCTATTTACTCATAATACCATAAAATATTGTAAAATCCAGTGGTTTAAGGTTTTATTCTTAAGAAATAAAAGAAAAAACAGATTAGCAATTGGATTCAACAAAAACCATAATGGTTCTGTAAATGGTCCACAATAAAGTATGCATGACATTCTGTATCTGATAATTAACGCCCAGCAAGAAGCACCAAATTGTACTTTACTCGTTACAGAAAAAGGCAACTTTAAAGTTTTCTAAACAATTAGAACTATAGAAACGAAAGTCCTTCAGAATCTTTTGCGATGTATGCTGCACCAAAAACAAAATCAAACACCTCTAGATAAATAAGCTAAAAGGACTAATACTTTCTTTGTGAAATATAAGAAGAAAAGTTAATCCACCGTAACTGAACATGGAGTACAAAATGTCTTGACTTTGATCGCGTCACACAATAACCAAGGGAAGGTATGATAATCAAGAGATCCAATACAACGCAGTTCCAATATTGCATTTGAGGAAGCATAACAGTTTGATCTGGTACAGCGACCCCTAATAAAAGCTTCACGCAGAGGCATTTAATCCAGACCCAAAATCACGTCCATATCATGCAAAAATCAAAATTGGGAGAAAAGAGACAAGAAAAGCTAGACCTTTCAGATGACAAAACGAATAAACAAAAACACATGAAAAACTTCACTAAATCAGTGGTGGAAAAAAAAGCGCGGAATGGCCTTACCGCTGTCTCCGATCAGCAAAAGTTTGATCAAGTAGTCGTAATCGGCTCGTGCCCTAGCAGGCGGAGCAGCCATTGTATAACCGCCGATGGAGGGATCAACGATCTCCTCTATTAAGCCACCTCCACCACAGATCCCTCCCCTCCCCTCCCTCCCCTCCCTCCCAAGGAAGCAGATCAAAAACCATAAGAGCATAAATCGAAGAAACCAAACGGGGGGAAACGAATGGCCAGCAAATGCTAACGAGACTAATCAATCCGCCAATAGGAGGAAGAAGACGTTGATCTCAAGAGCTGGAGATATGAAGAAAAGTAGACCGACAGCGGTGTTGCTCTTCTGGCCGAGAAGGAGGCCGACAGCAGTGTCGCTCCTCTGGCCGTGGGAACGGCCGTCGAAGTAGGAGGCGAAGAGGAGCGAGAGAGCACCACCGAAGCTCTTTATTAACGTTGCGAAACTCCAATTCGCCCCCCTATAGTTTACCTTTTATCTTTACCTCCACAGATAACAAAACTTGTGTTCCACACATAAAGTTTGAAAAACATAAACAAATTGCACCTTTCTTACCCTATCAATGGAACAGTTTGCATTCGTTAAAAAGTTTAAAAATTAAATTTATCTTGTAGCGTGAATAACGAGATGACGAGCTGGTAGAGCATCGAGATCAATTTTTCTAAATATGAAATTTATCTAAAATTTTATATTTTATGTGAAAAAAATATTTATACTATATTTATTTTCTAAATTTATATTTCATAAATATATTTTTAAATTTAGTAAATAATTTTCATTCAATAAATATTAAAATATTATTTAATTTGGAAGAGATAAAAAAATAAAAAATAGATTGAATAATGAAAATAGATATTAAGGAAAGTGAAAAATAATAAAAAAATAGAAGAGAGAAGAGAGAAGAAAATAATAAAAAGAAAAGAGAAGATAATAAAAATTTTAAGATAGTTGATATAGTGTGTAAACAAAAGTGATTGTATGTAGACATCACCAGTAACAAAATCTCCCCACAATACTCACAAGTGAAAGTTCTATGTTCTACTATACATTGTAGCCTTAGGCGTCGATTGTCAAATTGACTAGAGGTGATTGGGATATGTCGGGAATTGATCTCTTATCTTATTGTAGTAAGTCATGCCACCTTCTAGTCAACTGGGCATCCCGTGGGGACCTGTGTTCAAAATACATGATCAAAGTAGAGATGGTTGAAAAAAAAATAAAAGATGTTCACTGATGGTATCATTTTTCACCGACTCAAGTTCTTTCCTGTAGGACCAGATCGTGCAATAGAGGAGAGGGTGCATTTAAAAAATTTTCTTTTCTTTTGAAAACAAATCAAAGTGGAGCGAAAAAATACAATACAAAATAAGACAAAAGAATTTACTTGGTTCACAATTTAGCAATTGTTACTCCAAGGCCTACTATCTCTTGGATCATTTTTGGTTAGGTAATAACACTAATCTTCTCCTTACCAGAATCTCTCGGAGACATAGAAAACCTCATACAATAATATAGAGAATAATACAAAATTATTTTCTATTACAAATGAAATATGCACTAATAAATGTTACCAACAACTCGAATAGATTGAAACTCGACGTAGGTTGTTAGTAGTCGATGAAGCATGAATGGACAAAGCCTTATCGTAGAGCGAAACAAGGAGTTTGAGAGACTTGATTGAATTATATTTCAGAGCCTTGGATCCCAAGGCTTCTTTTATATTCTTCATTTGGTTGACTGAAAACTCATTCTAAACCTTCTATTAGGTAATTGGACTTTGATCTTTCCTTGCTTACTCTGATCTGATCAAATCAATCTCACGAAATCTGTTTGTCCAGTTGGCTGAACACCTATCCAGGCGATTGGACTCCATAATTTTCTTTACTATTTGATCTAATCTCATCCGATCTGTTCTTTCCATATTGTTAGATTGAGACGCACGTGGGGGGAGGTGAATCAGGTGATTTTAAAAAATTCGTCCTTTTCATTTTAAAACAAGAGTATGCAGCGGAAACAGAAATAGATAGAAATGAAAAAAGGCACGAACACAAGGATTTATTTGGCTCGGAGCCTTCAGCGACTCCTACTCCAAGACCCAGGACCCGTGGACCTATCGATGGGTAATCCACTAATTATCTCTTCCAGAATCGTCGGAAGAGGAGATTGAGTACAAAAAGAATTAGAGAAGTGTAACACGCTACACTTCTCGTCTGTAGAAATTAAGTACAGTAATTAATTTAGTTACCAAACATTGTTTGTAGCTGGTCGGCTTAGCATTTAGGCGGGTTCTCAGCAACAATTGGGCTTAGGAGAGTTGTAGTAGGGCAACAACAGTAAGCCGGAGCAATCGGAAAGCCGATCAGATGCTTAGAAGCTCGTATAGACAATGATATCAAAGCCTCGGGCAAGAAACCCTTTTATTGAGCATGGAAGGTGCTTTCCATAGCCTTGAAGGCTCTTCCAATGTAAGACATCTGATCCTAAATAACTCGCTCCTTATCTGCGACGAAGTCTTAAAATTTCATCCTGCCGAAGGTTCCTTCCATAGAACTAAAAGGCGTCTTCCATGAACAGTGCAGAAGGGTGTCTTCCATGAACAGTGCAGAAGGCGCTTTCCATACTATGGACGTCTCAGGCACTGTTCATCCAAGGTATTTTTTGCTCCTTTTGTCCTGCAAAAAATATTAGTCCAATAACCTGCAAGACAATATTAGCACAATAATAATGAGCAATAATTAGATCCTGTCTCTACAAGACCAGGATCAAAGCCTCAATTTAAGTTTTTAAAATGGACTTAAATTGGACCGATGTCTACTGTTCCTTCGAATTGGGATGTGTCCTCACTTAGTCACTCTCCTCCAGTGACTTACCTCTACTTACTAGGTGTAGAGTTACCTTTCAGAATCAAATATCCAGACTTCAGGAATCAAACATCCTGATCTATTGGAATTGTACATCCGGTCTTCTCCAATTGGAAATCGTACATCTCGACCTACCAGAATCGTACATCCGGTCTTCTCCAATAGGAAATCACACATTCCGGCCCTTGCTAAAATCCCACATCCGAACTTCAACCTTTCGAGAATCGAACATCCCGATTACCATAATCATACATCCGCTCTTCAACCAATTAGGAATCAAATATCCTGATTAGGGTTAGTCAACCCTTCACACTCGGTAACAAGGTTAGATTATAATACGTCTAACTTTAACCTATTTGTCATTCATCAAAACTCAGGTTTGACCATTGGTGCTGACTGCATCAACAATCTCTTCGTTCTTGATGTAATGACAACCTTGGTTAAAGTTAGAAGAATAATAAAAAATGAATAGTAATAAAAATTAAGCAAGTTCTGTTCTATTCTCTCGAGCATTTTAGGGTTAAGGTTTTCAAGTTTTTAGTTTTTCTTACTTTAACCCTTACCCTCCTCCTTTGACATTTATCAAAAAAAATACAAGTATACCAAGGAATTGAGACACACAATAAACGTTTCAAAATAAGCATAAAAACTTGCAAGTTTATTGTAGGGAGGAGGTTAGAGTTTTAAAACAATTTTCACTAAACTTTGAAAGATTTTCAAAATTATAACATGTTTTGAAAGTTAACAAAAGCTATAATAGGTTTTGTAAAATTTCTAATTAAGTTTTTTCAACAATTTCTAAGTAAAAATTTCGAAGGATTTAAAAATATTCTGAAAATCTTTTAACCAAGGATTGAGAAATATTTTTAATTTAGAAATATTTTGAAAATACTTTAAACCAGAGTTTTTAACTTAGAAATATTTTTAAAATACTTTAAATAAGAGTTTTTAACTTAAAAATATTTTCAAAAGCTTCAAAGGAATATTGTCAGTTATTTTGAGAAAAAAAATTTAAGTAAAGATTTCCAAAATAATTTTCAAAATAGTTTTTAAAATAGTTTTCAAACACAGTTTTTAATTTAAAAAATATAATTTTTAGGAAGTTTCAAAATATATTTTTGAAATCATTTTTTCAAATATCCTCATCCTGAACTTGATATTATTTAAGAAAAATATTCATCTAGAAATTATCCTTAAATGTCTAACCGTTTATTACTAACTGTCTATCAGAAGATAGCAATATTCACTTGGTTAGTCGAGTTACGTAAATGTATCTAATTAGTATTTGATTAAGATGAATTACTTAACATGATCATTATAATTTTAGTATTTTTTACCTAGACTTATGTTGATGCACTGATATAAGTATCTTAAGTCGAGGTAATTTGCCTACACATTTCACGTCATTCTAAGTTTATAAATGCACAATCAAGATAGACCTAGTGTGTTTGTGAGATGTTTAATTTCTAGATTTATAGGAACATGCTTTATAAGAATTTGATCTAGTCTAGGATAAAAAATCATTTGAAATTCTAAGAAAATAGGAATCTTTTAAAAATATAAGGAAAGAATTTTCCCTAGAATTTGCAAACCATTTAAAAATAGTAGTCCTAGTTTAAGAGGATTATCCAAATAAAGTGGTAAAAAGTAGTTAACTATATAGATCAAGTCAACCAGATATACAATATATAATAGTGTACTAAAAACACTCAGGCTTGGTCATCATCAGTCGGAGGAGGTAGGGGTTGCTTAGGTGTTCGGAAAGCCCAAAGAATCTATCAAAATTTGGTCGTCATCTCCTCCCAGAGAGAGGAGAATCTAGTGGTCATCTCTCCTCAAATAGTGTTGAATCCGTCTGAGACCGACTACTGGATCTGAGCAGAAGACTCCTCAAGTTGAGCAAGTTGATCCTCGATGGATTATGAAGTCAAGGGCTGAGTCGAGGTCGAGGGTTAGGTTAGAGTCAGAGGATGTCCAAAGAGCTCCTCAGCTGTAAATGTCGATAAATCCTCTCCCTCGACCAGAATGATGGGTGGAAAGTTATCCTCGACCTCGCCTAGAGCGTCTAGCTGCAGTCGCACTCTCCAACCTAGTCCCCCCTGAGTAGTCATGTCTATATGCACTAATGCAAGCTGACACTGACCAATTTCGTCATACACACTAAGGGGAGTGGACGTACCCCAGGTCATATCTACCCCTATGGTCAAAAATATGTATGTCAAAATGTGACAATAGGGCATATGAACCTGCCTCCTAGTGATGAGACTAGATGCATGGATGATATTCTGAAACATGTGCAATGCAATATTGATGTCTTGGCGTTGGCATTGTGCATATAAGAAGAAAAAGTGGGAGGGTCGCATCATCGCAACGTCACGAGGTGTGATCGGCAAAATACAGGTGGTCAGGACTGATACAGGATATAGTCCTGTACCCTAAAGGGGAGTGACCTACAGTCAGTCACAGTAGGTAGTCTCTCCTCCCCAAAAAAATATATATGGATAGTATCCAATGTAACATGAGAGTAGGGTTCACCAAATGGTAAATCCCTACTATGATAACATAAAATAGGAAGGTAAACTTCCTAAGTCCTAGGCTATCATACAAAAGAATGGGGGAGAAGCTAAAGTCCTTCCCACCAACTCTAATGGAGTATGTCAGATCGTCGATCTTAACTAGGTTATTATAAAAATGTGCACACAAGTCTAGGTTTACTAAATGACTACAATAAACTAGCCTATCTAACTGGTAATAATCAACGACCTCTATGACAGGGGCACAGTGAAGAATAACCTACTCAAAAACTTGGATTTAAGTGGAATATATGAATATTTTATGAAATCTAATCTAAGTTGCTCATTAGGAAATTTAGCATCAGTAGAGGGGATGCTACTGGAACTAGGTTGTGACGAAATAATATTACATCATTTCCTAAAATAATTTATACATGCAAATATTCACATAACGACATATAGATAACCAAAACTAACTAAATAGTTGAGTTAGAGTGTACCGAGGAGGCATTGTTGAGGTTTGGAAGGAAAAAAAATGGAGAAAGAGTGGAAATCATCCGCGGGAAGGCACCTTGTTGTGAGTAAAATCATGAATAGAGCAAAGTTCTGTTCGCTATAAAAAGTTGGATTGGAGATGCCTTCAGCCTGTATGAAGGCGCCTTCCATGCGTTATGGAGGGCGCCTTCAACCGACAGAAGACGCCTTTAGTTGGTTAGGGTAGAATTTTTTCAGCCCTTTCGATGGTACCTCCGATTGTATCGGAGGCGCCTTATGTGGCTGTAATCATAATTTTGAATTTAATTTAAATTTAATTAACTTGAATTTAAATCTAAATTTAATTAACATGAATTAAATTAATTTGAATTTGAATTGAATTAATTTAATTTTGATTTTGAATTAGATTTGATTAATTTGAATTAGATTTAATTAATTTAAATTTAATTTTAAATTTGAATTTGTTTTAATTAATTCAAATTTGATTTAAATTTGATTTAATTAATTTGAATTAGATTTTAAATTTGAATTTGATTCAAATAATTTATTAAATTCTTATTCATCTTACATAATCTATATTTTCAATCAGGAAATCATATAATTTTATGAAATGAGTTAAGTTAAATTTCTAACCCACTAGGTCTTTCTGATGCCTAATATCTAGTCTCCTTGATGTTGGTGCTGGAAGGACTAGCTAATCAAATCTACATTTTGATATTGACAAAGGTTCAAAGTTAGGTCTTATTATTATTCTAATGAACTTGACTAAATGTGCAAGAAAGTCCAAGTTAAGTTTGCGTAAAAAAGTCCTTGTCAAGTGGACTGGGCAAAGAAGTTTTGGTTGAGTGGACTGAATAGAAGACTTGACAGATTAAGGACATCGTGCAGAAGTCTTAGGGGTCGAGGACACTAGGTGAGAAGCCCTGAAGTCAAGGACACTAGACAGAAGTCTAGATGGATCGAGGACCGGACATCTAGCAGGAAGTCCCAAAGGTCAAGATCGGATACTGAGTAAAAGTCCAAATAGGTCTGGAGGACTGGATGTTTGGAAAATAGGTAATCTCTGTTGGAGCAATCTAGGTGCCCTAGGTTTTGATGTTTGGACAAAGGTTTAAGTTAGACTTATTGTTGTATTTTATATGCATTGTGAGTGTGCAAGATACAGGTACAATAAGGAAAGTCCAAGTGTAATCTTGGCAGAGGAGAAAAGTCCAAGGATGAGTCTTGACGGTGTAAGTCCAAGTATGTAGTTTTGGCAGCGTAAGTCCAAGTGTGACTTGACAATGGATGAAGTCCCGGAGGTGAGGAGCCTCTTGGCAAAGAAAGACCCGACAATACGGACAAGGTCGAAGGAAGCTCCAGAAGGCAAGACATGAAGGATGGGGAGACATCCGAGGGATGCGAGGCTGATGGAGGAGGCTAGAAGGCTAGGTCTAGGTTGGTCGGGCGAGGACGAGTGCTGAGTGATTGTACTCGAGGCGAAATCTTATGGTTTTAGGTTTCAACGTAGCAGTACTGTAGCGACACTGTAGCAGTACTGTAGTGATATTGTAGAAACATTGATGTGACACTGTAGCAGCACTGTAGCAGTCGACTGGTAGTCGACTGTTGGGTAACGGTCAGCTTCACTTAAAGGACCAGTCGACTGGTGCATACACCAGTCGACTGGTAGCGGGAAAACAGCTTAGTGTTTTCCTCTCGAGTTCTATTTAATAGAGCTCGGGGTGCTTGGGCATGGTTGACAAAATAGACTTGGTTAAAACCTATTAGAGTCTCCTAAGCCTTTGTGTGATCGGTGTGCTTGTATTCAAGTGTTTGTGGCGAGGTTTCTCCACTGACAAGGAGCTTGAGCTAGCCGGAGGTTTTCCAGGGACTAATCCACCGACGGATTGTGGGATCGTCCACCTTACGGACACGCCGTGGAGTAGGAGCAAGTTATCTCCGAACCACCTAAACGAATGTGTTAGCGGTTTACATCTCTTCCTTTGTATTTAGCTTTCATATTTGTATTCGTGGTTATATTATTTGTTTTCCGCTGTGCACTAACGAATACGTAGGAAGCGATCGATTTGGGTGAGACGCTATTCACCCCCCCCCCCCTTTCTAGCTACATTTCGGTCCCAACAATCTCTCCTTAGAGGAGTGGATGAGGATGCATTTCCCAAGAGAGAATAGTAGGTGCTAGTCAAACCTAGGGTTTCACCGAAGATCGAAAAATCAAGACCAGACAGTCCAAAGACTATCAAATTATTTCATGCTTAATATTATATACTTGTTGTACTAACTCTGTGATGCAGGTATAAGTTTTCTAGACCAACGTGATCCACGCACTTGGAAACCTTCTAGGCGCTTGGGACCTAGATGCCTGGAAGGGATCTAGGTGTAAGTATCGCAGGTTAGTTTTGAAGTGATCAATCGAGTTAAGTTGGACGCTATGTACATGATGTCTTGTGTTTGAGTGTGTAGGGATTTAGAAATGCAGAAAGTTGAGTGGAAGACGCAACGAGTGAGAAGGATGACACGGGAAGGAAGTCAACAGACTCGGTGCATCCAAGGGATGAGGAGCTGCGGAATAATACATCGATGGAGCGAGAAGGATGTGCACGGTGGATCCAAGGGATGAGGAGCCAGGAGAAAGTCTGCTTAAGGAGAAAGCTATAGTTAGGTTCGGGTGAACTCAACTTTGGACGATCGGAGCATCACCCAAACGAGTAGAACGAAGAATGATCAATGCTGAGATTGACCATTCGAATGAACTATGTTTGAGACGTCTCAGATGGGACTGAAGGAGCCTCAAAAGCCCAATAGATCAGCTACCGTGGAAGAGACATGAGGCGTCTCAGTTGACTAGAGGTGCCTCAAATGAAACGTAACCGAGACATCTTAGATCAACTTGAGGCGCCTCCAATGGAGTAGAGCCCTTGCGTAGCCGTTGCAATGTGGATAAAATTTTATCGACATCTTGGATGACATTGGCGGTGCCTCAAATGCCACGTTATCAATGGTCACTTGTGACTAGAAGACTATAAATAACACCCTAGAGCTAGGAGTTCAATAACACACTTAATATTCATTTCGTGTAATCAAATTTTGAGCTTCCAACTGTTGTAAGGGGTTTCTTTGCCTCTGACCTTTGCCAAAGAAGGAGTTTGTTTTAATGCTTTCCATTGTCTTAGATTAATAATCATCTAAGTTGTAATTAAGTAAATCTTCTAAGTCTCTTCTCTATTTTTATATTATTTTTTTATCTAATTAATTAGTGTGTCTTGACTAAGACAGAAGCAAGAGATGTTATAATTTTATTTGTAGGTCATTCAACCCCTTTAATAGGTCAATCCTATCCAAAAAAATGATATCAGAATCCAACCACTTTAGAAGGACTAACCGCCAACTGAAAAAAAAAGATGGTCAGATTAATCATTCACCCACCAAAATTCAAGCAGGAGTTCATGCTTTAAAAGCACCATATGGAGGTATTTTTCAAAATAAATTTTGATGTATTGCTAAAAATCAAATAAGGTCTTAAAGCACCTAGGGATGAGAACAGAGAGGAAAAGGAAGACCATTAATGGAATAAAAATAGCAAGCTGACTTTGTGGTCATCTGCAAAGTAGAGTTCTATTTGCTGAGCATACTACCGCTCCAAGAAGTCAACTGGATTGGCGCCTATGACTTTGCCAAAGAATTTTAGGAGAAGTTCCTAGAGCTTGGTGAAGAAGCATCGGAGGCCAAGCTAGCAAGATGGGATATCCTCTAAGATCAATTAACGTACCTCTGGATGGAAAAGGCAGAGAAGGTGACTCAACTGCACACAAAGATCAAATAGCTGATCACTGGACTGACCAACCTCGGAGAAATATTTTCAAATCGGGATTCTCTCCGATATGCATTCAATGTTTTTTCGAGAATCCAAGAATAGATATTAATAGTAGATGCCTAGTACATCTTAAAAGACTTAGAGGTAAATATTTTACAAGAGTTATTTTCTATCTTCAGATTACACGAGTCCAGATGTACATGTTCAAGAAATGAAGACAAGTCAAGTCAAAATTTAGCACTAAAAGCTAAGAAGATCGAACCAGATTCGGAGTCATCCCTCAACGAAAACGAAAAAGCATACGTAATAAGAAAGTTTAGTAAATTCTTTGAAATTAACAATTTTGACAAGAAATAAGTAATGAAGCTACTTCGGAAGAAGTGAACATTAAGGTGCTACAAGTACAATAAAGAAAGACACATCAAAAACAATTGTCCCATATTGAAGAATAAAGAATAAAGAAAAAGAAAAAGAGACAAAAAGGTTCAAACAAAAGAACCTACAAGTAACATGGAGCGAGTCATCATCAGAAAATCCGAGACAGAATAATACCTCGGGCTATGACTAACAGCTAGCCACCAAGAAGATAATGACAAAGTCACTTCGAAAGAGAGCAACAATAAAGGGAGAGCCTCAACCTATGAATCCAATACAGTAAGTGAAGTATGATTCTTATCTTCTGACTAAATGTATGATGCTATTAAAATGTTAAGTAAACCTTTATGTAAAATTAAAACCACATATATATGTATATATAAATGAAAAGAAAAAAATATGCAGGTTCACTAGAAGAAATGGAAAAATAAAAGAATACTTTAATAAAGTTTTAACTTAAAATATAAAATTAAAAGAACGAAAAATTAAAATTAGAAAAAGTTTTTATATGTTGAAATTCATATGCCCTAGAAAATAATTTTAGATATTATGGAGAATTAAATTGATATTTGAAAAATTATAGGGGTTAAATTATTAAAGTTTTAAGAATTATATTTCAAGAATATTTTTGATAAATCCAGTAATAGATTTTTTTTGGATTTCAAAATTATACTTAGTCTATTAAATTAATTTTATGTGCATACTTGAAATTATTTTAGTCAAATTTTTAAAAGCATTTGCTAAATTAATTTTCGTACACTTTATTTTCCTTGAATTTAAATTTTGCTATAATGCCCAGATAGATTAGATAGGTTTTCTGTTAGCCGAAAATATTTTAATTTTTTTTTACTATTACATAATTTTTTATGATTTTTTTTCTATAAAAATGAAATTTTAAAATTAAAAATTTTTGGAAATTATTTTTTAAAATATAATATCTTTTCCAAATATAATGGTTAGATTTTGAAAGATAAAAAAATCAAGATTATTTGTAGAAAAATATATTTTATAAAATATTCATGTATGTAAATAAAAATATTTTATAACTAAAAAAAATAATTTTCTCATGAAAATTTTTCTAACATCATTTTTACTGTGTTTCATATTGACAAAAAATTTTAAAATTTTTCTAAGGTTAAAAATAATTTTTAAAGTCGATGAGTGATTTTTGAGTAAAATCTGATGCATCAAATGATTTTAGATTGACATAGAACCAATGTTTGTGTATTCGAGTTGGTATCCTAAATGTGTCTATTCACTCAAACATCATTACGATATATTATATTGAGAGCAGCAATTTTTTTTAACACAATTCAAGAACTTTTGATAATCATTTGATAAATGTGTCATTTTTTAAATACCAAGATCAATACAATAATTTTAAACAACACAACATAATAATTTTGTAGAATCCAACAATGATGAACAATTTAGACCAACACAACATAATAATTTAACACAATATAATAACAATCCAATAGGAGAACAATTTAGAACAATACAACAAAATAATTTTAAACAATTCAATAACAGTCCAATAAAAAATAACACAATAATAATCTAATACAAGAACAACACAATACAACAATTTTAAATAATCAAATTCAAGAACAATACAACAATTTTAAACAATGACAATTTTATACAAGAACAAAATAAAAATTTTAAACAATCCAATAAAAAACAATAGAACACAATAATTTAGAACAATAATAATCAATAATAACAATAATCTAGACTAAAAAAATTGTATACCAAATAAGTAGATGAAGTATTAATTTACAACAAATAAACCTACTACATTATTTAATATACAAGAAATATAAACATACTATAACACGTCAATAATAAGGTTGATGATTCATTCTAATTTTAATTTACAAAATTTATTCTTAATGATTCATACTGCAACATTCACTTTAAATCTATGAATATCTTTTCCGTGAACTCAACGTTGTATTCAGTCAAAATAATTACAAAAACTATAATGACTTTTTATTGAATATTTAAACATTGCCGACAATCTCTCATAAGCTGTTAGAAGCCTTCCCTATGGTGCAGTAGTTGAAATATAAGGTGATGTCACATAAGGTCATTTCTTCATAATGGTGGTGGTTGAAATATAAGGTAATGTCATATGAGATTTTACGGTCGAAATTTGATGTGTCCAAACATTCCTTTCTCGTAACTTGACCTTTACAATAATGACTAATAATGAATCATGATTTATCTTCTTTAGGTTGACCTACAGATAGATTGGCAAGAGACCTCCGCGTCACTGCCTACCTCCGCAAAGGAAGGAAAGAGGAAAGAGAGGAAATTTCATGAGAGAAAGAGCAGAGTGGTTCAGATAAATTTTTAATGAGAGCGAGGGGTAACATAAAAACCATATACGTGGTTTGGTATATCAAATCACGTACATGATGATCAAAGTAGAGATGGATGACAAAAAGTGTCCTCCAAAATAATGGAAACACCGACGCAAATTCTTCGAGCTCCTGTCTCGAATTAGCAAAGTTTCCACTCTCCTCCACATCCACTGCCCTGCTACTCTTCGAGCGCAGTGAAGAAGAAGAAGAAGGAGGAGGGGGAGGAGACTTTCCTTGGCGGTGGCCACCGGAGAGGTGCTGGAATTCTATGAGTCGGAATTGACCATCTCTGATTAATAGATTGCCTCCTTTGGAGACCAAAAGAGTTCGAGGCTGAAGTTTTTGGTTTTAGGGGCCGGAAATTTGAGAAGTAAACATGAAATTTTAAATAAAATTCTTTCAAACGCAAGTTATTTGTTGAATAAAAGTTGCAAAAGGTGGAATCGCCACATTAGCGGCCCCACAAATATCCAGAGGGGATAAATCACGGTTAAGCTGGGCAGGAGGGGTGATTGGGGGTCGAGTGGAATTTAAAACGCAGCAGACTGAGGTTTTACGCCCGTGTGCAACTGGCGACCCTCGACCCCTGAACCTCCGTTGCAAGCGTCAGACACCCTTCGAGCTGATCCAGCCCGTGGGGGCGAAGAGGTGGAAGAGGAAAGAGACTCCATTGTAAATGAGACTTTAGTCCCACATTAGGAGTTTCATGGCATGATGGTTGGTTTATATTGATTGACATGCATTGAAAATGTAAACAAATACATGGGGAGAGACTCTCTCTCATGCATAGGTGCAGTGAAACGGTGGGCGTTTCATTGCTCGACAAGTAATTCTCTCCACCTTCGTTCCCTCATCCTCTATCGTGCAACTCCTGCTCGGCAGAGTGCCCTTGATAGCATTCGGGTACTAGTACTTGGTGGAATCACGGTCAACCGTTGTATCCTGGGAAATAGACGACCCGAGTAAACCTAGAAGCACTGCCAGAGGTGGGGCGAATCTGTTTCAAGAAAACTGCGTTAGTCGCAAGCCTCGGTTAGTTTTCCCGATCGGTCTCTTCATCCGCTCGGTCGACCTCTCTATTTGCCCGACCTGTCTGCCTGCTTTGCCCCGGTCAGCCTGTCTGTTCGTCCAACCCGTCTACTTCGTTCGGTCGGCTTGACTGCTTCGCCCGACTTGCACCATCCTGCTCTGCCTGTCTGCTTCGCCCGATCGGCTAGTCTGCGCTCAACCTGTCGCTACGCCCGGCCTGTTTGCTTCGTTCGATCGACTTGACTGCTTCGACCGGCTTGACTGACGCTCGACCTATCTTCTTAAATCGATCAGTCCGCGCTCGGCCTGACTGCTTCACCCGACCGGCTTGTTTGCCTGTCAGCTCACCCGGCCTGCCTCTCGCTAGGCCTTTCTGCCCGCCCGATCGTACTGCTCGGCCACTCTGGTTGGACTGCTGATTTGTCGGATCAATCTGCCTGTCTCTTGACTGCTCAGCTCAGAAATACAGACCTGCTGCTCAGTAGATCTGCCTGTCTGTCTCTTGACTGCTCAGCTCAGAAATACAGACCTACTGCTCAGCAGGAGCAGCAAGTCTGCCCGCTAGGCGACTGAGTCCGATCAGTCGCTCTTCGGCAAATAGCAGAAACCAGCTCTGGCTGGCAGTCTGAGATTATTCGCTAGGTCATCTCGATTGTAAGTTGAATTTAGATTCTATAATTTTAAATTTAGTTAAGTCTTCAAAAATCTCCGACAACATACTATTTGTATCCAACACTATTACCAGTTTGAATGTGAAACTCCTCACACAACTCCATGGGCACTTGGGTAGCAGTTGACAAATGACAACGTGCTGTGGAGCAGCGGCAACTATCTAGAATGCAATGTCTACTTTGACGAATGCAATGATTAAAAAGCATTGACGTATTCTGACAAAGCATCACAATTACACTTGAAAATGGGAAAAAGTTTGCAATGGATAGCATTTATCCATAAATGAGGAGCTAAACCACTGCTATATTTCAAAATTGCGATCAAGATGTCGCAAGATTCATATGAAATTCACAAGAAATGTTAATTTTACAGCGTGAAGCTCAAATTCTTCATCCGTGCAAAGTATGTTGCAGTGCTGAATTATTAATACATGTCGAGCAAATTCTGTAACAATAGGTTGAATGAAGTATACTATAGCACAAATGCTGTATCCATCAGAAAGATAAAGGTGCAAGTGTATTATCTTGTCAAATCATGATCAGCTAAATGTAGTGATCTTCCAACCATTCTTCAGGTAAGGGGTCCATGGATAATGTGAGAAATCAACGCCAAGGAAAAGATTACTTTTATGCCGGCTAACCGTCATCTTTCTTAGGCTTCCTGTAGGATTCTTCAATGTGCTTTGCGACAAACATATATGTATTTATGAGTTTCTTTATGTTTGGGACATTGTAATTCTGAGCAACGTACACTCCGCAACCAGTCCCTACTAGAAAGAAGAAACTGCTTCTGATCATCCCCATATTACCTATAATGCATAATCCAAAAAAAGAAATAAATATTAAGGAGTGTTTTCAAGTGGCAAGTCAGTTGAGATCAAAGTGAAACAGCTATGCCTAATGATCTAGATCAGAACACACACTTACATTATGGACTACAACACATGCATAGCAACACAAGACAAATGATACCTAATAAATATGACAGATTTGAGATAAACATCCATCCTGAGATAAAATTCTGATTGTACTCCAAGACAGTGGATGTTTTAGAATGCATCATCAGCCACAAACTTTTTCTGTCATTTGGGCAAGTTGGTGGTGTAGTTGAGGTGTTGATTTTTGAAACAAAAATCCCTACTTAGCGTCTGCACAACATCTCCCATAATATGAGTTGGCGATGAACACACTAAGACAAACTTATTTTAATTTTAGCTCATTATGGACTCATGCCAAAAACATTTTAAAAATATATCAAATATTATTGATATTTTACATCAATTTCTAGTAATTGATCAAACCATCAGAAATTGTTGAGATCAAAAGGTAATGAAAAAATTGTACTCTGGTTGTTGAACTAGGCGTTGATTTATTGGTAAATGATTCATATCTGAGTGACTTAAAAATTATTTTTCTTAACAAAATTAAGGATCAGGCACCAGAGAACAGGATTTTGACAGCAGACATACATTTAATTTCAGAAAAGAAAGGGCAAGCAACTGCCTACATACAAGCCCTCTGCTAGTTGCTTCAACAAAAAGGACTAGATGATCTGGATTTGTCCTAATAATCTGCAAGAGCCGAGATAAACACTAAATCCAAAAAAATTGTTAGGTTGCATTTTATTTCAACCAAAAAGTTCCGCCTTCATACTTTTAACAATATGCCCAAAACTCACAGCCTAAAAGAACCAACAGTCAGCAAGAACATCAAAGACTTGGCATTCAGCCAATTGCTGACTTCTATTCCCCGTCAGGGAAAACCTATAGCTTGCAAGTTCAATGATTGCATAAAGGTCACAATTAGATAAATGCTTTCACTTCATTTCCTTGTCCTTACGAGTACATGGCTCTCCGAAGAACAAAGAACCCTAACTGGTACTTTTGGTACCTTAACAACCATACCAAGCTCCCTTCCCACCCCTTTTGCCGGAATCTTCCCAATCAAAAATAAAAATATTTTTTTTTCTATTGAAATAATCATCGAATTGTAAATCAGAGAGTGGTGATCGAATCGAAACCTGCTTTGGACCGAGAAATCGATCGACGAAGTTTTCGTCTGGGCGATCGACTGTGCGGACCAGCGGAGTAGCGAATGCAAACCAGAAAAGTGAATCGGAGAGAAAACGGTGGTAGCAACTGTCGTCTTCGTTTTCGTCATCGTCGTCGCCGATTTGTTCGCAAAAGTCGGTGAAAATGAAAAAGCGGGACTACACATTCGTAGTTCTTAACCATCCAAACGGGTCGGATCTATCCTAGACATTGTGTCCACGATCCGGATCCGGATCCGCCTCACAAAACCAGATGTAATTGTTAAAAACATTCCCAAATTTTATAGCATTTGAAGTATCTACAAGCATGTGGTTTAGCACAACGACATTTACCTGGCCTGTGGCTGTGACATATCTGAGGCCATTTGAAGTGAATTTTATTTATTATTTCAAATATATATATATATATATATATATATATATATATATATATATATATATATATATATATATATATGTTCTTCCTTTACATGGATTTGTGTTTAATATCTCCAAACAAATGAGGATCAGTTTGGTAGTAGACAACGTCTCCCTCATCGCTAACAAAGTGATCCACTCTGAAGCTCCTCAGTAGAATGCCCACGAGGTGCAGCGGAAGAGGCCCCGACTTGTTAGGTTCTCGGTAGTACTTCCCAAGCACAGGCTTTGCTGCCTTCGTCTGCAGCATGCAACATGGTCCGCAGCAAAATTATTTGTGTGTTTAGTTCATGGTAATAATTATCATATTTTTTATAAATTTTGACGAACTAATTAATAAATCTTGCATTTGATTGCAAAATAAGCGTACATCATAGAGAGGAGAACTTACTGCTTCGATAAGATGGTAATGTGGGATCTGGGGAAAGAGATGGTGTATGACATGAGTTCCAACGTCATGGTGGATATTATTGATCCAACCGTAGTCCCTGTCAATGGTTGTTAATCCTCCTCGCAGGTAGCTCCATTCCTAAAAGATGGAAGAAGGTACTGAGGTGTCTTGAGATGGAACATGTAAAATTAGGCCTTAGGAATCAACAAGAGCTTTGATCTTCTTGGATCTAGTTAATATTATCACATCAGATGTTTCAGAAATATGTTCTATAGCAATCAACCTACTACAATCCCACTGAGCAAAGAAATGGTGTACGAATTACCTTGCCTCGGTACCAGGGGAGCTTCTGGCTATGGCCGTGATGCTGCAAATAAGTGACCAAATCTAGGCACATAACAAAAACCTGATCAAAAGAATCGCAGGTTAATAAACTTATGCGATCTTAAATCAGATTTCTAAGCAATTTCTGTTGATAATTTTTTAAAGTCCGTGAATGCACCCACCATATAGGGTAAGCCATACAATTTGAGCATCGGAAGGGGGCCATATAACCAGGATAGACCCACAAGCAAAGCAACCATGGCAGACCAGCACATGGTTGATACCACTACGTCTTGTTCATCTTTAGGATCAAACAAGCTACTACTCGGTAGGAAATGGGAGCCTTCCTTTCCTGGGCTCCTCCACATCTTTTGGATTATAAGAACAAAGAGGAAAAGTCAAGTTAAGACTCTGGAAAGAGACAGTTCAATAAATTTAACAGACTCATCACCAGGTATACGGGGAAAGCAAACAAGGGGAATGGTACAGTGAACCGCAACTTTCTGCTCGTTGAATTCAGTTCCTTGTAGATCTTCTCAGGTAACTGCAGCAAAGAAAGACTTCTGACATGTTGTTTCTTGAGAACAGATTACAAGGCAAATTAAGAACTTGAGCTCACATCTTTTTCTGACATTAATAATTACTCCATTTCTTCAAAATTATTATTTGTTCTACCATCGCTAATTTCTCCCCTTCGGTTTTTTGATCCAGGAAACAGGAAAATAATAGTTAAGTTGATTGTACCACTCACCATTAAGTTGTCCGGGGAAATACCATACTACTGTGCTATGACTGATGAGTGGGCAAGATTTTAGGAGCACAATGGAAACTGAACATTTTGAACCATAATCAATTCGTGTCTTACATAACTGGGGTAGAGCAGGCGATTGTGCGGTGGCTATAGTATTATCCTCTATGAGTTTTATTTCTGCTTCTTTCCCACCATGTTATGGTGTAAACGAAGCACTCAAAAGATAAGGACAACACATGGAAATTAAAGAACGAACAAAAACACATTAAGCCACAACGTCTAACCATGAATTTAATTTGTTCCTTCAGTCAGTAGCAACGGTGCTTTTGATTGTTTATTGTTGTTTGCCAAACAAACCAAGAAACAGGATAATAGTTTGACAGTCTTCCTAATCGTAGGCAGCAACAATCTCAAAGTTAAAGAAAAATAATCTCTCTTTCTTTTTTCTTTTAAAGGATCGCCCGGTCACTGCAGCTAATTCTTATATTTACTTCACTGAGGCTAAGAAATGTGATATTATGGACTATGAAGCACTAGATTGCGAACAAAAATAGAATCAAAATATATATGAAACTTTTACGGGAAGAATAAAAACAATAGAATAAAGTAACATGAAAAACACAAATTTTACACTGTTGAAAGCGATAGACAACTACTGACCGGGTGCCAAGATTCATCCTTGTCCGCATTCCCATGGTTCTGGTGATGAATCTTGTGGCTAATCCTCCTGGTTTATAAAATAAAAACAATTTAAGATTTTACACATCAGATTCATAGAAACAGAGGTCCATTTGTCGGAACCAGAACAGTCACCATCCATGGTATGGCACTAGAAGGCTGGAGTGGAGCAAATGGCCCATCATGTTGTTGAGCCACGTGATGTCGGAGAAGCTTCCATGGCCACTGCCGCCGCAATCCGCGTCGATTAATTAGGTCTAAGTCGAAATGTAGAATAGGGAAACGGCAAGGGCACTTACCAGTCGTGGCCGAGAACGAAGAGAGCCCAGAACATGATGCCCTGGGCGAACCAATAGAGAGGCCAAAAGGCCCAGCTATCCAGGTAGACGGCGCAGTTCGCAAGAGCGGCGATGACGGCGGCGTCTCGGAGGACGTAGCTCATCGACCGCCACGGGTCCTTCACCCAGCAGTGGCCAGGAATGGCGGCTCGGACGTCGCTGATCCGGAACGGCGGAGGCTTTGCTGGATCGGAGTCACCGAGCGCCAGGACCTCTTCCGCTCCTCCCTTCTCCGGCACGCTGCTCATCAGCTGGTGGGACCAGGGCCAGATGCAGAGGAGGAGAGAGGCAATGGGACGGGTAGGGAAGGAGTTCAAGAGCCTGGTCGATGCCCCGGCCATGGCGATCGAGAGGACGATGAGTGAGTCTACAGTGGTGCGCCAACGGCTGTTGGGCGAAGGTATTTATAGGTCCCCGCTTATTCTTATTCCCCGCTCGTACAGAGATGTCCTCAACTGGTGGTAAAAAATGAATATGTTCGTCTTAGTATCTCTGTCAATCCGTCTCAAGATCAACACAGAAGAGATAAATCATGAATGATTATTAACTTTTGGAATAATGACCAACATATAAAAAAGATATTTATCTCAATTTTATCAAAATTTAAATCTTAAACTTTATTAATGACAACATCTCACTAGATCCATCCGAATACTCTACAACAAATATCCTCCACGCCGAGCAAACAAGTCGCTGCCTCCTTTTGCCACCGTGAACGCTGCATCGGGACGGCAAGGGAAAATTCGCCTACACTCACAGTCTTAAATGCATGCAGTCTCGGCGGCCTGTTTCAACTCTCTGACCGCCTAGAACCTTATTACCCAACGGAACAAATAAAAATAGAAACTTCTCACAAGAAATAAAGTCTCTGCAAATTTATTATCGAGCCATGGAACCTTATTACCCACCTGATTCCCTTCTCTTTTTCTTGCACGGAACAAATAAAAAATAGAAACTTCTCTCGGACAAATAAATCTGTAAATTCATTATCGAGACATGACTGAGGGAGTTCTTCATAAAATTCCTTTTTCTTGCACGGAACAAATAATAATAATAAAAGTTTCTCACATTGAAATAAAGTCTGTACAACCATCTGACTAAAAAGAGTTCTTTGCAAAATTGTTCTTTGTTTTTTCCTCTCCTGACCCTTACCAAACAAAAAAAAAAAAAAAACGAAAATGTGTGGCCCAAATCAAAATTTTCATTTTCATTCTTGCATAGATAAGTAATCCTCTCTCATTGCACCTGAAAAAAACAAACAAAAAAAAAAATCGCCCAAGTGAAAATTTGTATGTTCAGTCTTGAACCACAAAATTGCACTAAAATATTTAATATCTTTAATTATAGTTTAAAAATTTGTAAAAAATATAATAGCATAATTTTCTTTATTATGTTAATTAAATTGATAGTAAAATAAACAATATCACGAATTCAATTATGTCTATTATTTATTATTTTAAATTTATGATAAGGCAAGTTTTATGATGCCATACTTAGCATATTGTGAAAGCAATTGTTTAATTTTAATTCCAAGATGTCTAAATTCAGTAGATAATTGATGTCAGCTACCTATAATACACTTTGGCTAATATTCTTCATCTCAATCGTTTGCATTTGAGTTGCCTTAGAAATAATATAATTTAGTAGACTCTTATACTTAAGTTTTTTGGGGCAAAAATAAGAAGGGCACCTTAAATTAAAAAAATAAAAATAAAATAAATAAAAGGACACTCCTTCAATATAATTTTATTCCAAAAATACTCTTTAATTGTTATAGAAATTATTAAATGATTACTGTAATATGTACAAGTAAGACATAGTTATATGAGATATAGGGTGTGAATGTCAGGATCGGATCCTGTGGTCCCCTTGGCTTGGTCCGCTCCTGGACCAAGATAAAGGGATTGATGGGAGACAATGACCCCCACCTGTTAACAGGTGAGGGGCCATTGCCCTCCACCAATATAAAGGCTGGACCAGAGATTGGTCTAATCTTTACGGACCAGAGGATCCGGGGTCCCGTGACCGTCTCTCTAAAATTTAGAGAAAAAATTAATACAATGATTTTTTAAAAAAATAATTATAAATTTTAAAAATTTGAAAATTTTTTCACAAAATGTTCAATTAAAATAAACAAGAACACAAAACTTTTTTTCTCTCCCTCTACCAACCTTTTTTTCTCTAGATATTTCTTTTCTTTCTCACATTACCCATACTTTTTTTCCCTCCCCCTCCTGTTTTTTTCTTCCTCCTAATCCCCTCTACTTTTTTCTCTCCCGTGGTCTTCTTCCTCTCATAATCTCCTTATTATTCTTACCCTAACTCTAATTTTACCCTCAAAATCTTTCGTCGCACATTGATATCGTTGTCATCCACGTTGCCATCGTCGCATGCCGCTATCACTAGCACTGCTGTCGTTTGTTGCCAGCACTGCAGTCGTCACTTCGCCGACGCTCCACAACAAACGCTTTTTGATTGAGGTAAAATTTTCTTACTTTATCTCTTTCGATTACGAATTAAAGTCTTGAAAAACATATAGTGTTAATTTTTCATATATTTATAATTTTATTTGTTAGTCAAGTATGTCAAATTTGATCAATTAAATCATATAATTTATTGCAACTTATCATATAATTCACTACAAAAAAACCTGTAATTAAAGAAGGAATTTAATTTTTTTCACTAATTAGCAACCAAAATAAATTATTGGTTAGTAATTTTGGGACAAAAATTAAATTTCATTGCCAATTTTATCTCTATACTTATTTATCCTATTTAATTAGCTATGAAAGCTTAATTTTGTCACCATTTTAACAATAGAATAAGTTTATGTCGCTATTTTAGCGACTGAATTAAGTTTTCATCACTAATTGACTTTCTAATTAAAGTTTTCATTCTCTATTTTTCTTTCCCACGCCCTAAAATATTCCTGACCTTCTCTCCGATCTCTAGCACACTCCTTTCCTCTTCGATCTCCGGCACTGGCATGCATCCCGTCGGTATGATCGATCTTCTCCCCTTCCCTCTCTTCTCTTAGTGAAGGCTTGGTGGCGGCCTCACAATGAGGTCTCGCTTTGGTCGTGGCCTCATAGTGAGGTCTTTCCTTGGCCACGACCTTGCAACGAGGTGGCAAGGTCAGGTGCGACCTCAGCAGCGTGCCATGGTCAACTTGAATTTACACCTCTAAATGCAAATTCTGTTGGTCCCTTTGGAGACCCGCAAGAGGGGAGAGGTGAATTGCCCTGAAATAAAAATCTAAACTATATGGAACTCTATGGTAAGAAGCCACATCCTTTTTGGTTTTAGGTTTGTATCCCAAATCTCTATGACCCTTGTTGTGCTAAACTTAGATTTTGCTCATTTTGCCCTTTTAGGATATTTTCTATCCTTTTTAGGGTATTTTCTAATTTATCAAGTCTTGACCTCAAGACTTGATTTTCTCTCATTAAATCCTTAATTTTTGGTTTTTCATTTAATCCTTGAGCAATTTTATTTTTAGGCTTGTAACTAAAATCCTTAGAATTTTTGCCTAAATTTTTATCTACCTTCCTAGACCTAGGTGTGATCATTTTAGCATGAAGAGCTACATGTTTTTCCTTAATACTATCATACTTCCTATTTCTATGGTAAATAGCATTAAAATGATATAAATTAAAACTAACATGCTTTTTACCATTATTTAAAGGGGTAGACTCAATAAATGATACCTTGCATTTTACCTTGGAGGCTCCCCCTTGAGTTGTGCTTCCTCCTTGAGCCTTGACCGCTTTCTTCCCCTTGGGACATTGACTCCGATAGTGTCACTTTTGATTGCAAGAGAAGCACACAATGTGCTCCTTTGCTCTTCTTTGTTCCGGGAGCGGTCTCTTTGGGCTTCTCCTTGCCCTTTGGTGTCACTTGGCCCTTCTTCTTGACCAATTTAGGGCACTTGCTCTTGTAGTGCCCATGTTCCCTACATTCAAAACATATGATATGTTGTTTATTTTTATTTGAAATATTTATACTTTCATATGTAGGGATGTCATCTTCTCCTTTTGATCCGGAGGTAGAAACTTCCTCTTGTTCCGACAATGATGCTCCTCCAATAGATTTGATTCGACTTGTGGAGGTGGAAGCTTCTTCATCCTCTTTTTTTCTTGACCCAGTGTGGACGAAAATCACTCCCCCTCAATCCTAGAGGTGGAGCCTTTTTCATCTTCATCTTGTACATGGAACAAGGAGTATGTTCCCTCCTTGTCCTTTTCGTTGCATTCCTTTGAAGATGAAGCTTCTTGGACTTCTTCTTCGGAAGTTGAGCATCTCTCAACTTTGGATTCCTTTTGATTTTGATCCAATGAGTCACCCTCTTTGGATTCTTCTTGATCTGGTACAGTGGAGGGGATCTCATGAATCGTTGTCAATTTGCTCCAAAGCTCCTTGACATCCTTGAATTCTCCAACTTGCTCCAAAATGTGGCTAGGCAATAGATTGACCAAAAGCTTGGTCACTTTATCATTGGCCTTGCTCCTTTGAATTTGTTCTTGGCTCCACTTGCTTTTCTTGAGAATTTTATGTTGGTGTTGCAAGGTTGCAAACATAGTCCCACATTGAACACACATGGGAAAGATCATGGGTTTATAAACAGAAAGATATCTCCATTGGTATGAGGCCTTTTGGGGAGAGCCCAAGAGCAAAACCATGAGGGCCTAGGCCCAAAGTGGACAATATCATGCCATTGTGGAGATATCTAAATTCTTTTCGATCCTACAAGTGATATCAGAGCCCGGACTGCCAGAAGGTTTAACCGCCAACTGTGCACAAGAGCTATGGTCTGATTGAGTCATGTGAGTACAATATTGACCACGAACAAAGAAAGTGGGGGCTCCTATGTTCGGATCAAGAGGACCAGACACCAGGCAGGAAGTCCTAGTTGCGGCTAGGCAAGGAAGTCCTAGTAGGTCGGGTGGACCGAGGGGCAGGAAGACCTGGTGGGTCGAGGATCGGACATGGGAAGCCTGTGGTCCTTTGTTTGAGGGGGGAATTGTTGGTGTTGCAAGGTTGCAAACATAGTCCCACATTGAACACACATGGGAAAGATCATGGGTTTATAAAGAGAAAGATATCTCCATTGGTATGAGGCCTTTTGGGGAGAGCCCAAGAGCAAAGCCATGAGGGCCTAGGCCCAAAGTGGACAATATCATGTCATTGTGGAGATATCTAAATTCTTTTCGATCCTACATTTTACCCTTTGAACTTGTTGGAGCTTCGAAGCCTTCCATGAGAGCAAACCATTGCTCTATCTCCACCATCAAGAAATTTTCGATCCTTGATCTCCAAAGATCAAAGCTCATCATTGTGAACGGTGGAGGCACCCTTGTATCGAATCCAAGTCCATCTTGGAATTCCATTTGAAGTTGAGCTTGATGATGAAGTCTTTAACTTGATAGAATTTGCTCCAACTTCTACACCCTCTAGCTGTAACGCCCCACCCCTTCCTGCTCAAGCTGACGGGGTTACTTATCCTTTTCTTCTTATCTTATCTTACTTATTTACTTGTTAATAATCTTTTCTACTTAAAACAGCGGAAGTCTTGTTTATAGTATATTTTTTTTCTTTTTAAAACTTTCTTTTACTTTTCAAATCATCATCATTAACTACCTATCATATAAAGTCACATAGCATGCTTAACATAAATTTAAGTCATAATACTAATAAGCATGATGAAATGTCATGGAGTCATGAAAGAACGACATAAGCATAATTCTTATTAGATAAAAACAGGTCATTCTCTTTTAGCCGAGCCACAACTACACACATCCTTCTTGCCCCTCCTGCTGCTCCCTTAGTATATCCATTCCTTGCCTTTATATGTGGTACAAGGAAAGTAAGCTATGAGCACACAAGGCTCAGTAAGATCCTTCCTACTCACAAAAACTGTAAAACATAGCATATTCATAAGGCATAAAGCATAAAGATAACTCATCATATCATGTATGGAAGCATCATATCGGAACATAATCGTAAGGTATCATGGCATACCATAAAGTGCATCCTAGCATAACATAACATAATCATAAGTGTCATGGCATATCATAACATAATCATAAAGTGCATCCTAGCATAACATAACATAATCATAAGTATCATGACATATCATAACATAATCATAAAGTGCATCCTGGCATATCATAACATAGTCATAAGTATTATGCGAGATGACTTTCAAAAACATGTATCATGAAAAATATATGCAACATGTCTTTTGAAAACTTATTACATACATACTTAAACATAATCTCAACATGATTAGGGCCCCGACTTGTACCACATACATAAATTCGCGCGTCCTATGTAGGTTCAAGGTAGCAAGTCTCGAACCCTACAAGGCATACATACTAGGCCCGTTTCTTAGTCCATCGACCTAGGGGCACTTAGGAGCTCATCCCTAACGAGGCTCGTTTCTTAGTCCATCGACCCCGGGGCGCTTATGGAGCCCACCCTTGGTACAAGCCATATAAAGTAAAGTAGCATATCATATATATCATGGTTCTTATTATTTCATGCACATCATATTTCTTAACGTATCATATCATACAAAATTTGGGCACACAGTTCATCATAATAGCATGCATAATTTGGGCACACATCACATCATAAATACATGCATAGTTTGGGCACACAGCTCATCATAAAAGCATACATAATTTGGCACACAACTCATCATAAATAGCATGCATAATTTGGGCACACTGCACATCATAAGGGTTATCAACGTGCATAGATCATGAGCATACATAATTAAACATAGAAGCATAGCAAGGTCTTATCATATCATGAAAACATTGCATGTGAGACACATGAGAATCATATTTAAGTCTCTAACCCTAATATCATATAGTGGCTGAAACATCTAGTTGTGACTTAGGTTAAAAATCAACATACAAGCATGTAAACCCTAAACCAATATCGTATCATGTATCACAAGGAACATCATGAGCATGCTTAGTTTAGGTTCTAGGTTTCCTAAGCTTAGAAATCTTGTCATGGCCGAATCTTATCAAGCATTACTTTGGGCAAAAAGCAACATATAAGCATGTGAACCCTAAACCAATATCATATCATAAATCGTGAGGAACATCATAAGCATGTTTAGTTTAGGTTTTAGGTTTCCTAAGCTTAGAAATCTTGTCATGGCCGAATCTTATCAAGCATTACTTTGGGCAAAAAGCAACATACAAGCATGTGAACCCTAAACTAATATCATATCATAAATCGTGAGGAACATCATAAGCATGTTTAGTTTAGGTTCTAGGTTTCCTAAGCTTAGAAATCTTGTCATGACCGAATCTTATTAATCATGGGACTAGGTTTCATGTGGCATAAAAGCATGAAAAACCCTAAACCAATTTCATAGCATTTATTACAAGGAACATCATAAGCATAGTTAGGTTGGGTTCTTAGTTTCCTAGACCTTTAAACTAGTTGTGGCCAAAAGTTTATAAAGCATGAAAAGTTCTAATCAACCTTACAAGCATGAGCATGTCATGTTAACTTCATATTTTTGTCTTAAGGAACATCATGACATGCTTAGTTTAGGTTTAAAGTTCTCCTAGGCACTAAAACCTACCATGGCCGAATATTCATGAGCATGGAATAAAATTCAAATCAATATACAAGCATGAGCATATCATGTTAACTACATATCTTGTCTTAAGGAACATCATGACATGCTTAGTTTAGGTTTAAAGTTCTCCTAGGCCCTAAAAACTACCATGGCCAAATGTTCATGAGCATGGAATAAAATTCTAATCAATATACAAGCATGAGCATATCATGTTACCTACATATCTTGTCTTAAGGAACATAATGGCATGCTTAGTTTAGGTTTAAAGTCCTTCTAGACCCTAAAACCTACCATGGCCGAATGTTCATGAGCATGAAATAAAGTTCAAATCAACATACAAGCATGAGCATATCATGTTAACTCCTTATCTTATCTTAGGTAAAAATCATGGCATGCTTGGTTTGAGTCTTAACTTACCTATTTCCTTTATTCATGCTTGGCCGGGAGTCTAAGGACATGACTCTAAGTTCTAACCAAACATTCTAGCATATGAACATTAGATAAATCCTCTACCATAAGGTACATGTTACAAAAAAAAACATATTGAGCATGTCAAATTTGGGTCTTTACATTTCCTAGGTCCTTCTTGTCTTGGCCGAAAATTCCATGAAGGTATCCTAGGTTTTTAGGCAACCAAATCTCATAGGAAAATACACAAGCTATTGTACCACAGGTGAGGGGAAACTTACCTCCTTTCGCTTGTGGTTTTTCTTAAGGAAAAAGGTACCCTAGGTGCAAATGAAGGAGAGAGCTTCTTCTTCTTGCACGTCCTTTTTGCTTCTCTTGCTTGGAAGGGGTAGATCTTGAAGGCTTCTTCTTGTAAATTAGTTTTATTGGAGAGAAAACCTTAGCTTAGCTTTTGGAATGAGGAGAGGGAGGGCTCTTGGTTTCGGTGGAGAATGAAGAAGGAGAAGGAAGGAGGAAGAAGAAGAATTTAATCCCTTGCTTTTCCTTTCCCAATCCTATTTATTCCTATGTAAATGAAGCATGTCTTCATTCATTCCCTCGACTCCTCTTTTCCCTCATTCCTTTAATTCCACGAAAATAGAGAGAGGGAGGGAAGTAGGCAATTTATCTTTTGCTTGCTTCTTCTCTTAACCAAGAGGAAGAGAAGGTAAACAACTTGGTTTTCTCTTGCTCTTTTACTTAATCATCTCCTTTAACTACCATTTCCATTCTCTTTTATTCACTTATCATTCATTACTCTAGTGGTTCCATCCACTACTTTAACTCTATTACTTGTGGGAGGTTCAATGTTCAAATCCTTGGCCTCACCTCTTCTTATTCTATTTTGGTTTCTATTTTTCCTTCTCTTTTATTTTTAAAGAAAATACTCCTAGACATAGCTTAGCATTTCGTGGGTGTTACACTAGCCTTGTTGCCCCTTCCGGCGATGATTCCGGTGAAGAGCGGTCTCGCTCTGATACCACTTGTTGGGATCGAAAATGTAGCTAGAGGGGGATGAATAGCTCGGTGCGATCTCATGCTCGTCGTTGCTTGCCTCTTGCGATGATGTGCAGCGGAAATACAAGAAAACAAACACACAACGCTAACTCTAGGGAGTTACTTGGTATCCACCTCAAGAAGAGGTGACTAGTCTAATGATCCACACACTCACGCACCCTCCACTATGAAAACACTCATTCTCGGTAACTACCGAAGGCGGAGAAACCCTACAATACTCTAAATACAGTAAGAAACAAAGAGAAGCAAATACAAGGGAAAGCTTACACGGTTTACACAAGAAACCCTAACCCTAGCTTCTTCTTCTTGCTATAGATTCGCCTCTTGACTTGGAAATGCTTCCAAGAACCTTCAAGATCTGGCGTGAGAGTGAAAAAGATCGCTGTGGAGAACTGCTGTGATCGCCCGTAGAGTGGAATCGAAGAAGTGCCGAAGAAACGCTCGCCAACAGCTAATATCTGCGCCAACGGTCAGATCCCAATCGATTTGATTGCTCCTAATCGATTGGGGATGCTTTGGATCGATCGACCGATCAATCCAGAGCGCCTCTATGCTCTTGGGAATTGCCTGGATTGATTGACCGATCGATCCAGGCTTATTCCGCGAAATCGTAGCTCCCAATCGATCAACCGATCGATTGGAGGCTCCCAATCGATCGATCTATCGATTGGGAGGCTTTCTGTGCGATCAGGAATTCTCCCCAATCGATCGGCTGATCGATTGGGGAAGCATTTGTCACGGGGACTCACCCAATCGGGATGATCGATTGGGCATGAGCCAATCGATCAGTTGATCGATCCAGCTCCTTGTTTTTGCCCAAAACCAAGTTCAAAATCCCCTAAACCAACATCCGGTCAATCATGACTTGTTGGTACATCATGTCTAGCATCCGGTCATTCTCGACCTGCTAGGACTCCCTCACCAAGTGTCCGGTCAATCCCTTTGACCCACTTGGACTTTTCTCCTCGTGCTAAGTGTTCGATCATCCTTGACCCACTTGGACTTATCTCCACCAGGTGTCTGATCAACCTTGATCCACCTGGATTTTTCGTGCCTGGCTTCACTCACCAGGACTTCCCTTCTGCCTAGATTCACTTACTAGAACTTCTCATCTACCTGGCTTCACTCACCAGGACTTTCCTTACTGTCTAGCTTCACTCACTAGGACTTTCACCTGGCTTCACTTACAAGGATTTTCTTCTACCTAGCTTCACTCACTAGGTCTTTCACCTGGCTTCACTCACCAGGATTTTCTTCTGCCTAGCTTCACTCACTAGGACTTTCCACAATTGTCTGGCTTGACTCAGCAGGACTTTCTAGTCTGCCTAACCTTCCAATTAGGACTTTCACCTGGCTTCACTCACCAGGATTTTCCAGTCAAGTATCCAGTCAACCTTGACCTACTTGACTCTTCTTCACAATCTCCCTACATGAACAATCGCACCTGTAATCTCCATGTCTTATCTCCATGTATTGTCAAATATCGAAATCCAAACATCAAGACTCGAGCTTGACTCACTAGGTCTTTCACCTGGCTTCACTCACCAGGATTTTCTTCTGTCTAGCTTCACTCACTAGGACTTTCCACAATTGTCTGGCTTCACTCACCAGGGCTTTCTAGTCTGCCTAACTTTCCAATTAGGACTTTCACCTGGCTTCACTCACCAGGATTTTCCAGTCAAGTATCCAGTCAACCTTGACCTACTTGACTCTTCTTCACAATCTCCCTACATGAACAATTGCACCTGCAATCTCCATGTCTTATCTCCATGTATTGTTAAATATCGAAATCCAAACATCAAGACTCGAGCTTGACCCAATTCAAGCTCAGTCAACCAAGTCAACCTTGACCTAGGGAATATTGCACCAACAGCTTTGTCTAAGGAAGTGATTGTTGCTCCAATAACCAAGAAGGTCTGGTGCCTCGCCATGACCTGGAAGCCAAAATATCGAAATAAAATATTTAATTAACTTTCTGGTAAAAGCATTAAAATTAGAATTAAATAATGCTTTAAAAAATTTTTCAAACATCTTTTTTAAAATTATTCAAAAATATTTTTTTCCTCTTGAGAAAAATATTTGTTACTTAAAAAAAATTCTCAAATAACATTTTTTTAAGTTAAAATTTCTGGTTAGAAATGTGTATTTATCTTTTTCTCAAAAAAAAAAATTATCTCACCTAAGTTTTACTTCCCTAAGTTAAAATTTCTTCTGAACTTAGAATCTTTTTTTCTTAGAAATCATTTTGAAAATACTGCACTTGAATTTTAAAAATCATTTTTTTACTTGAATTTTTTTTCCTTGATAATTATTACCCCATTCTTTTTGCTGTGATCAAAGGGGGAGAAAGATAGGTACAAGTTTAGGGAGAATTTTTAATATTTTTTACTTAAAATCTTGTGTTGCAAATTCTATTGCAATCCTTATACTTGAACTGTTAGTTTAGTAATTTCTATAAATTATTGTTTCTCTATTTTGTTTCCCTAACTTGAACTTGGGTTGATGCACATCAAAAAGGGGGAGATTGTTGGACCCTGTGGGTGTTTTGATATGATCAACCAAGTTAGGTTAGGTCCTGCTTATTGTTTGATCCCTGTGCCTAAGTGTGCATAAACTTAGGAGCGCAGGAAGTCGAGCGGAAGACGCAGCTAGTCAGAAGGATGACACGGGAAGGGAGCCGACGGGCTCAGTGCGTTCGAAGGACGAAAGAGCTGCGGAAGAGTACACCAGTGGACGAGAAGAACGTGCGTGACGTTCGAGGGACGAGAAGTCAGGTTGGAAGCCTATTTGAGGAGAATGCCAGAAATTGGGTTCGGATAAGCCCTATTTCGATTGGCCGAAATTACCCAAGCGATCGGAGCTTCGAAAGAAGAGGAAAAAGAGAAACTGAAAGCTATTTATACCATGCAGGTTGAAGGCACCCTCAACATCATTGAGGGCGCCCTCAACATTGAAGGCGTCTCCATCACCTTGAAGGCGCCTCAGACTAGTCCGAGGCGCCTTCAAGGGCATTGGAGGCGTCTCAGACCCAGTTTTCGTGAATGTTTGCAACCTGATAGAGCTTTATCCGGTCAAACTGCTTGGAGGCGCCCTCAACTCTCTTGGAGGCGCCTTCAACACTCGGGATAAGATTTCCAGAAGCTATATTAAGACTCCTGGAGCTAGGAAATTAATCAATCAACTCTGTAACAACTTCCTAGCAACTTGTAAGAACTTTTAGTGTGTAAAAGGCTTCTCCGCCTTCAAAGAATGAGATCTTTCTGAGCTTTTTCATCGCCTTAGATTAACAACCCCTGGGTTGTAACCAAGTTAAATTCTCTGTCTCCTCTTTATTTCTGTTAGTTTATTTCTTTATTATTATTGTATTTTTTTAGTTGTAAGAAACGAGGAGGATATTTTTAATGTGCAAACAATTCACCCTGCTCTTACCGACCCTGATGCACCAACAACAAGCAGTTCACGTCGCCACCGTTTTCAAACGGGATCAACAGCAACACACACTGAAATAAGATGGAATATTAATGATATAAAACGACAGTAACAAAATCTCGACGCCATGCTCAGAAGTGAAGGTTCTGTGTTCAAACATTACATGATGATCAAAGTAGAGATGGATGACAAAAAGATGTCCTCCAAAATAATGGAAACAGTCCGACGCAAATTCTTCGAGCTCCTGCCTCGAATTAGCAAAGCTTCCCCTCTCCTCCATATCCACCACCCTGCTCCTCTTCGAGCACAGTGGAGGGTTTCCTAGGCGGCGGGGGCCACCGGAGAGGCGCTGGAATTCTATCAGTTGGAATTGACCATCTCTGATTAATAGATTGCCTCCTTTGAAGACCAAACAAGTTCGAGGCTGAAGTTTTTGGTTTTAGGGGCCGGAAATTTGAGAAGTAAACATGAAAAATTAAATAAAAATTTTCAAACTCGAGGTATTACCATATTTGAATGTGAAACTCCTCGCACACCTCCATGGGCACTTGGGTAGCAGTTGACAAATGACAATGTGCTGACGAGCTGTGGCAACTATCTAGAATGCAATGTTTACTTTGACGAATGCAATGATCTAGATGTCATTAAAAAGCATTGACGTATTCTGACAAAGCATCACAATTACACTTGAAAATGGGGAAAAGTTTGCAATGGATAGCATTCATCCATAAATGAGGAGCTAAACCACTGCTAAATTTCAAATTGCGATCAATGCATAGCAAGTTCATATGAAATTCACAAGAAATGTTAATTTTACAGCGTGAAGCTCAAATTCTTCATCCGTGCAAAGTATGTTGCTGTGCTGAATTATTAATATATGTCAAGCAAATTCTGCAACAATAGGTTGAATGAAGCATACTATAGCACAAATGCTGTTATCCATCAGAAAGATAAAGGTGCAAGTATATTATCTTGTCAAATCATGATCAGCTAAATGTAGTGATCTTCAACCATTCTTCAGCTAAGGGGTCCATGGATATTTGGGAAATCAACGCCAAGGAAAAGATTACTTTTATGCCGGCTAATCGTCATCTTTCTTAGGCTTCCTGTAGGATTCTTCAATGTGCTTTGCCACAAACATATATGTATTTATGAGTTTCTTTATGTTTGGGACATTGTAATTCTGGGCAACGTACACTCCGCAACCAGTCCCTACTAGAAAGAAGAAACTGCTTCTGATTATCCCCATATTACCTGTAATGCATAATCCAAAAAAAGAAATAAAATATTAAGGAGTTTTTAAGTGGCAAGTCTGTTAAGATCAAAGTGAGACAGCTATGCCTAATGATCTAGATCAGAACACACACTTACATTATGGACTATAACACATGCATAGCGACATGAGACGAATGATACATAATAAATATGACAGATTTGAGATAAACATCCATCCTGAGATAAAATTCTGATTGTACTCCAAGACAGTGGATATTTTAGAATACATCATCAGCCACAAACTTTTTCTGTCATTTGGGCAAGTTGGTGGTGTGTTGAGGTGATGATTTTTGAAACAAAAACAATCTTTCCCTACTTAGCTTCTGCAAAACATCTCCCATAATATGAGTTGGCGATGGACACATTGAGACAAACTTATTTTAATTTTAGTTCATTATGGACTCATGCCAAAAACATTTTTAAGAAGTATCAAATATTATTGATATTTTACATCAATTTCTAGTTATTGATCAAACCATCAGAAAAGGTTATGAAAAAACAGTACTCTGGTAGTTGAACTAGGCGTTGATTTATTGGTAAATAATTCATATTTGAGTGACTTGAAAATTTTTTTTCTTAACAAAATTCAGGATCAGGCACCAGAGAACAGGATCTTGAGTCTTGACAGCAGGCATACATTTAATTTCAGAAAAGAAAGGCCAAGCAACTGCCTACATACAAGCCCTCTGCTAGTTGCCTCAACAAAAAGGACTAGATGATCTGGATTTGTCTTAACAATCTGCAAGAGCCGAGATAGCCACTAAATCCTAAAAATTTGTTACGTTGCATTTTATTTCAACCAAAAAGTTCCACCTCAGTACTTTTAACAATATTCCCAAAACTCAGAGCCTAAAAGAACCAACAGTTAGCAAGAACATCGAACACTTGACATTCAGCCAATTGCTGACTTCTTTTCCCCGTCAGGGAAAACCTATAGCTTGCAAGTTTAATGATTGCATAAAGGTCGCAATTAGATAAATGCTTTCACTTCATTTCCTTGTCCTTACGAGTACATGGCTCTCCGAAGAACAAAGAACCCTAACTGGTACTTTTGGTACCTTAACAACCATACCCAGCTCCCTTCCCACCCCTTTTGCCGGAATCTTCATAATCAAAAATAAAAATATTTTTTTCTATTAAAATAATCATCGAATTGTAAATCAGAGAGTGGTGATCGAATCGAAACCTGCTTTGAACCGAGAAATCGATCGACTACGTTTTCGTCTGGGCGATCGACTGTGCAGGGCAGCGGAGTAGCGAATGCACACAAGAAAAGTGAAGCAGAGAGAAAACGGTGGTAGCAACTGTCGTCTTCGTCTTCGTCTTCGTCTTCGTCGTCGCCGTTGCCGATTTGTTCGCAATTTTGCCGGTGAAAATGAGAAAGCGTGACTACACACCCGTAGTTCTTAACCATCCAAACGGGTCGGATCTATACCAGACATTGTGCCCACGATCCGGATCCGCTTCACAAAACCCGATGTAATTGTTAAAAACATTCCCAAATTTTATAAAATTTGAAGTATCTACAAGCATGTGGTTTAGCACAACGGCATTTACACGGCCTGTGGCTGTGACATATCTGAATTCTGAAGGCCATTTGAAGTGAATTTTCATTTATTTTATATATATGATTCTGTCGGGAAGCTGAGAGGTTGGATCTGTCGGTGTGTCGAGTTTGGAATGTTGACCATATCTTCATAACCTAGATGATGAGTTGTCTTCTGTGTTGACTGACCAAGTCATCCGAAGTCCCCGGGTCGACAGTACCTGTATCCAGTGACCAGGTTGCTCCGGTCCCTGGTGCCCCGATGCTCGAGGCGGGTCCCACAAATGTATAAGTAGCCGAACACTAATGACAAAATAGTGAAATAAATGCAGGAAAGGTACGATGACGTACCCTGACCCCAGGGGGGCGCCCTCGAATGGATGGATGAGCTGATTGCGGCGTTGATCGAGTCGTCGCGACTGTGAAGAGCAGATAGATGCCCGCCAGATGAGTAGCTGGCTCCAGTGGCTCGAAGCCGTGCGCGATATGGATCCGCAAGGCAACAGACGGTCCGACTACAGCCTCGGCTCGTAAGCCGGCATGCAAAAGCGGCACGAAGGCCGAACACTCCATCGGCTCGCAGGGCGGGATACAATAGAGGCACGAAGGTCGAACACACCCTCGGCTCGCAGGTCGGAATATAGGCATAGTATGATACCTGAGCTCTCGGACGACGACTGCTCGGAGGGTGACGATGCTGCCTGGAGGTGTCGGCGGCGGCTTCCGCTGCCGCTGGAGACGACAATTGAGGCGATGGCGCTGACGGCCGGAGGCGACGGCGACAGTGGCTGTCAGAGGTGACGGCGCTGGATTCCGGAGGTGGTTGCGGCAGTGGCTGCAACAGGAGATGTCAGTGGCGGTAGCCTCTGGGGGAGGCACGCGGTAGCGTAGAACACGAAGGCGCCGTGGCCAAGGAACTCGAGGCGGGGGAGGCGGAACTTCGCGGCGGAGGCGATCGTCCATGGCAGGAGACAGTAGGAGATGGCGGCGTCTAGGCGGAGATCGGCGAAGGCGCGGCGGAAGGGATCTTCCAGCATGTATGTTCTCTCGACGAGGGTCATGTGCTGGCGGGAGTGGACGTTGGCGAGGCTGTCACGGCCAAGTGGGCGACCGACGGCGATGAACAGGAAGGGGATGAGGCGGAGGTTGACGGAGGCGTCGTCGACGGCGGGCTGGAGAAGCAGAGGAGTTGGCCTCGTGGAGTTCGTCGCCGGCGGAGCTCCTTGGTGGTGTCGGTGATGGACGAAGGAACCACTGGTTCCTAGTGGCGGCGCCTCCACTACGCATGAACCGCCCCCCTTGCGATTGCTACAGTGCCCCCTTTAAAGAAAAAACCCTTATCTTATGAAAAGACCTCCTTGCCCTTCCTCTTCCCTCTCTTTCCATCCTATGCCATAACCTGCATCCGGATCACAAGCCTCTCCTTCAAGTCTAGTCGAAGGAGGCGCAAGTCCGATTGACTAGATAGTTAGTCGCAAAAGCCGAACTGCTCTCGCACAAGCTGAAACGCTCTCGATAACAAAATCCTATCGTCGAATCCCTCGCATAATGTTACGCAAGCAATCGTTGTATGGTGTATCATGAGGGATGGAAACAATGCCGAGGGGACTGCAAGAATGTCAAGCATGCGACAAGTAATATGATAGTAGACCGAGCAGATGAGCGATGTCGAGCGTGTGACCACAAAGGTGCCGATCGGACGATCGAAAGGATGTCGATTGAGTGGATAGACGTCGTGCGGAAGGTGCTGAGCGCACGACCGCGAGGATGTCGACCGAAGGATCAGGAGAACGGGAACCGAGCCATCAAGAAATGCCGACTGGATGCCTGTAAAATGCAACTGGGCGACCTAGGGAGCGTCGAGCGCGCGACCTAGTTCAAGCGTGTGGCCGATCGGACGACCAAGTGATATCGGTCCGACAACTACGAGAGTGCTCACTGAGCAGCCCAGAGAATGTTAAACGGGCGATCACAAAATGTTGATCCGTCAATTGAATAATACCGAGTGAGATAATGCTGCCCAGGAGATGATCACGGGAGAACGAAAAGTACGGAGTTAGCGTCCCAAGTGGGTGCGAGGCTCATGCAATCGAAAGACCTGGAGCCCGCGAGATGCCCCGATCGGCGAACAATGAAGATACCCTAGTCCGAGACCATTGGCGATGACTTAATAAACTGGTTCGTGCCCAGTGGAGGCTGCTCGACCCCGAACGGGGGAGATAAAAGATCCGATAAGCTGGTCCGAGACCAGTGAAGACACTCGACCCCGAACGGGGGAAATAGAAGATCCGATAAACTGGTCTGAGACCAGTGATCACCGCACAACCCCTAACGAGGGAGATAAGATATCCAGTAAGCTGGTCTGAGGCCAGTGATGCCCGCTCGACCCCGAACGGGGGAGATAAAATATCTGATATGCTAGTCCGATAAGCTGGACCACGACCAACGAAGACTACTCAACCCTGAACGAGAGAGATAGATGCCCGTGAAGACTGTTCGACCCCGAACGGGGGAAATAAAATATCTGAAGCTGATCTGATATCAGTGATAATCACTCGACCCTGAATAAGGGAGACAAAATATCTTATAAGCCGATCACTCAACCCCAAACGGGTGAGAAGGGACATCCGATGAACTGGTCCATGAAGCGGTCTTCGGGCCGGGGGGTTTATAGTCGCCGGTTCGACTCTAGAGTTTAACGTCGCCGCTCGACGGTCTTCAGGCCGGGGGGTTTATAGTCGCCGGTTCGACTCTAGAGTTTAACGTCACCGCTCGATGGTCTTCAGGGCGGGGGGTTTATAGTCGCCGGTTCGACTCTAGAGTTTAACGTCGTCGCTCGACGGTCTTCAGGCCGGGGGGTTTATAGTCGCCGGTTCGACTCTAGAGTTTAACGTCGCCGCTCGACGATCTTCAGACCGGGGGGTTTATAGTCGTCGGTTCGATTCTAGAGTTTAACGTCGCCGCTCGACGGTCTTCAGGTCGAAGGGTTTATAGTCGTCGGTTCGACTCTAGAGTTTAACGTCGCTGCTCGACGGTCTTCAACAATGAGCTCGCAGCTCGAATAATATATGTCTGGCCGATCGGTGCGGGGTCTTCGACATCGAGCTCACAGCTCGGATAATATACGCACGGCCGATCGACGCGGGGTCTTTGACATCGAGCTCGCAGCTCGGCTAATATACGCCCGCCCGATCGGCTCGGGGTCTTCGACATCGAGCCCTTGGCTCGGATAATATACGCCATGCCGATCGGCTCGGGGTCTTCAACATCGAACCCGTGGCTCGGATAGTGTACTCCCGGCCAATCGGCGAGGGGTCTTCGACATCGAGCTCGCAGCTCGGATAATATACGTCCGGCCAATCGGCTCGGGGTCTTCAACATCAAGCTCGTGGCTCGGATAATATACGCCCGCCCGATCGACTCGGGGTCTTCGACATCGAGCTCGCAGCTCGGATAATATACGCCCGGTCGATCGGCTCGGGGTCTTCGACATCGAGCCCATGGCTCGGATAATGTACTCTCGACCGATCGGCGGGGGGTCTTCGATCGAGGAACTAGGGCAGATCATATAACTGAAAGATGAAAGATAACGCAAAAACTGACCTGCCACCCAGTAGAGGATCTGGCTCAGTTCCTCGACTCCCGAATACCCATGGAGTGAGGAGGATACGATATACCCGTCGAAACCCATCGAGGTCATGAGTATGGTAAAATTTTCCGGCGTCGTCCATCTTCACGTTCCAGATCAGGTGCGTTCCCACAGACGGCGCCAATTTGATCCTGTCGGGAAGCTGAGAGGACGGACCTGCCGGTGTGTCGAGTCTGGAATGTTGACCGCATCTCCATGACCCGGATGATGAGCTGTCTTCTGTGTTGACTGACCAAGTCATTCGAAGTCCCCGGGTCGACAGTACCTGTATCCAGTGATTGGGTTGCCTCGGTCCCTGGCGCCCCAATGCTCGAGGCGGGTCCCACAAAACGACGAAGGAAGGCCATCTTGAAATCCAAGAAGCATGTGATGGATCCTTGTTGTAATCCATCAAACCACTTTAGTGCCGAACTAGATAGAGTATTTAAGAAAACTCGACACTTGACAGCATCACTATATTGGTGTAATAGAGCTGCATTCTTAAACTTACGTAGATGATCCTCTGGGTCTTTGCTTCCATCATATTCCCCGATCGATGGGGCCCTGTAGCCCTTAGGTAATTTTTCGTTCAAAATCCTAGCGGAGAAGGGTACTTTCTCATCCGGATCTTCTGGGAGCATTTCCGATATGATGAGAGTCTTCCCTTTCTTTGAATCTCGGGGTATGGAACTTTCAGCCATGGAGACTTGAGGTTGTTCTTTCTTAAGGCTGAGGCCATGGGGACCTGGCTGATAATACCCCAGGTTAGGCTCGCGATAAGGAATCTGGGGAAACTCCTCGGGTTGTTTTCTCTTAGAGCCCCGATCTGAAACAGGGATGGGCTCCTTGGAAGCTTCAGGAGCTTGGCGCGGTCGTGAGACAGTTGCTTGTTTCTCGGAGGTCACTCTCCTCTTGGCCTCCTTGAAGAGCTCGTATTCTCCTGCAGTCATGGTGACGTTGATGCGACCAGACTCCTCCATCTTCACGTTCCGGAACAGGTTATTGTGTTCCCACAGACGACGCCAAATTTGATCCCGTCCGGAAGCTGAGTCGAATGAAGGCGGGCCTCAATGTACTGGAGGTTGACGGAAAGTCGCTGCTGCGTCCGATCTATCTGACACTCTCCGGAAGGGTTCCCACGGGCGGATGACGAAAGGTGATGACAAGGATGATGACGCTAGGGCTCTGCGTATTCTCAAAATAGTCCACGAGTCGTTAGAAACCAGAAACCAGGGGAAAAGTCCCTGGGTCAGGCTCTCCGACGCTTAAGTGAGGTACTTTTTCTCCAGAAGCACAGAGAAAGGACGAAAAGTAAAGACGAGTGAGAAATGACGAGTGAGCGTACCTGCGTAAGGGACAAAACATCCCTTTTTATATTGCACCGGATGTGTTCTGGGGTCTTGTGGGTGTTAGGGAATGTCGGCTGTCAGGTTTTGTCTGGCGGTGAATGACACGCGACATCTTCTCATAGGCTGGCGACATGACAAAAGGAGTAATGAGCCCCGACTGTTGGCATATTCCCTGACACTCTGATTATCCTCTGACAAGTAGTTACGATTCCCTTGCTTGCTTATCATATAGTGTCTGGTATCCTCTGCTCGTGATCGCTAAGCTGGGTCTTTGCGCTTGCTAACCCCGATCTGATATCACCTCCCGACCTTAATTCGGTTCTGTTTATCCCGACTCCAAAGCTGTACGTCTAACTTCATCCGACCCGACCTGTATACTGCATCCAATTCTGTTTACCTTGGACCAAGAGGTTATAAATCCTGACCTGCATCTTTAGCTGGCACAGCCTGACCTGCTTGTTTCATCGATCCAAGTATCCTGAGCCATAAAGCTGTAAACCCTGACCTGTACGCCCGGTCTGTATACCAACCTGCTTTTGTCCTCTATAATCCCTAGTTCGTATGTCCCGACTTGCTCGTTTCATCGATCCAAGTATCCTGAGCCATAAGGCTGTAAACCCTGACCTGTACGCCCGGTCTGTATACCGACCTGCTTCTGTCCTCTGTAATCCCTGGTTCGTACGTCCCGACCTGTACGCCCAGTCTGTAAACCGACCTGTTTCTGTTCTCTATAATTCATGGTTCGTACGTCCCGACCTACACGCCTGGTCTGTACACCGACCTGCTTCTATTTGCTATTATCCATGGTTTGTACGTTCCGACCTGTACGCCAGGTCTGTATTCCGACCTGTTTCTGTTTGCTGTTATCCATGACTTGTACGTTCCGACCTGTACGTCAGGTCTGTATTCCGACCTGCTTCTGTCCTCTGTAATCCTTGGTTTGTACGCCCCGACCTGTATGACCGGTTTGTATACCGATCTGCTTCTGTTCTCTATAATCCATGATTCGTACGTTCCGACCTGCACACCCGGTCTGTACACCAATCTACTTCTGTTTACTATTATCCATGATTTGTACGTTCTGATCTGTACGTCAAGTCTATATTCCGACTTGCTTCTATCTTAAATTGTTCTTTTTTTTCCCCTCTCATGGCACGTACCAAACAAAAAAAACGAAAGTTTTGGCTGAAATCAAATTTATATTATCATTCTTGAATAGATAAGTAATTCTCTCTCATTGCCCTTTTCACTTTTCACCCAAGCGAAATTTGTATATTCAGTCTCGAACCACAAAATTGCACTAAAATATTTAATATCTTTTATTATAGTTTAAAAAATTATAGAATATATAATAGCATAATTTTGTTTATTATGTTAAATTGATAGTAAAATAAACCATATGATGAATTCAATTATGTCTATTATTTATTATTTTAAATTTATGATAAGGCAAATTTTATGATGCCATACTTAATCTTTTTCTGATATAGAACAATTTAGTATATTGTGTAAGCAATTGTTTAATTTTAATTCCAAGATGTCTAAATTCAGTAGATAATTGATGTCAGTTACCTATAATACACTTGGCTAATATTCTTCATCATCTCCAATAGTTTGCATTTGAGTTGCCTTAAGAATAATATAATTTAGTAGACTCCCTTTGTGCTTATACCTATTTTTTTTTCCGAGACAAAAAAAAAAGCATCTTAAATATTACAAATCACATTTTTTTTTCAAAAAAAAATAATAATTAAAATGTCGTTTCTTCAATATTTTTATTTTAAAAATACTCTTTGATTCAAAGTTGTAATAGAAGCTACAATCTATAAAAATTACAGAGTAACTACTATAATATACTTAGGTTAGGGTTTACAACCTGTAAAAATTACTAGGCCTAAACTTGAATAAAATCATTAAAGAGGTGTCCATTTATTTATTTTTAAAAAAAAATAACGCTCATTTAATATTTCTCTTAATTTTGTATGTATAACATATAATAATTAAACAGAGTAATTAATCATCAAACTTACTCTAATTAATCATTAACCATTTTTCCTCTCCTAACAATTAACAAACACCCCCTTCCAGTTTTCGCCACCTACAATTTAGCAGTCGCAGGACGACAACTCCTCCTTCCACTACTAATCAAAATGCTCTGCTCCATTTCCCGTTCCACTTCCACCGCCGACGCAAATTCCAATTCCACCTCCGATTGGCTCCAACGCCTCCACAGCTCTCGCGGCCTCTCCGTCCCCCTCCATTACCACCTCGATCACTTCCTCTCCTCTGATCTCAACCCCGATCCCCCTACTAACACCAACCCTAATCCTAACCTTCCTGCAATCCTGCCCCCGGAGGCCCTTGGCCTGCCTCCCACCGACAGTCCTCTCCCCCGAAAGAAGCACCCGCTTCCCTCTCTCGGAGCCGGACTCGATGAGAGCCAGAAGATCTTCGATCTCGTCGGCGGCGTCCTCGCGGAGCTCTTTGTCATGGAAGGACCGGCCGCGACCAAAACCAAGAAGATCGCCCGGAAGCAGTCCCACCCTAGGGTTTGTATTCCCTCCGTTTCCGCTAGCATCGACGGCTGCCGTGATCCCCCCGCGACCTCCCCTCCCTCCAGCGCGGACAACAGCGTGGCCGAGGCCAAGAATAACCGGACGAAAATGCGCAGAAAGCGGGGCACCGCTAGGGGCTCGACGGACTTGGACTTGTCGGCGTGCTCGAGGACCGATGTAACCGTCATTGATACTAGTCATCCGGGTTGGAAGTCGGAGAAGGTCATCTTTAGGAACGGAATTATGTGGAAGGTCCGGGATAAGAAAGTTTGGAATTTGAA
The DNA here is from genome assembly GCF_018446385.1 of Zingiber officinale. Classification (NCBI taxonomy): domain Eukaryota; kingdom Viridiplantae; phylum Streptophyta; class Magnoliopsida; order Zingiberales; family Zingiberaceae; genus Zingiber; species Zingiber officinale. Next base: position 71,414 of record NW_024589825.1, read on the forward strand.
CAGGAAGAAGAGAAGGTTGGGTCTTGTGGGGCGATCAGGCAACGAGAAAGAGAAAGAGCAACCTCCTTCTGGACCAAAAATTGTGCCGGCCGAGCTTTCGGTATCACTCCAAGTAAGATAACCTAAATTTCTTTTTTATTCCCATTTCTTCTTCTTGATGGGTCAACAATATTAGATCAAGGTGTTCTTTGTGGTTTAATTCCTCCAACGGTAGTAGCTATCTCAATGTTCCAAATGTATGTGTCCAAGTGTCCAAGTCGTTCCTGGTATCACCTCTAAGATTATAGATATTGGGACACAGTCTTGGGATGAATAGTCCGTATGAGTGGATTACTATTCGTCAGTTTGAATTTCAGTACTAGACTAACTAAATTTCTGATTATGAAGAGTCAATGCAGCCATGATTCAAGACAAGCAAAATGTTGCATTCTTAGCTATTATTGTATTCTTTGGTGCAATACAATGTCACATAATGATCTCCTCATACATTAATTGCTTCCGGAAATTTGTAATGTTATGATACAAGAACATTTGTTGTGGATTACCATCCTCAGTGCTATATTTTTAGGACATTTTTACTTTATGATAAAATAATGGCAGAACCTTATGTATTGTATTGAGACAGCAAAACCATGATTGTGAAATTAGTTTTAAAAATAAGGGAATAGTGATCAAACTTTTTTACTTTTCTTCCAAGAAATATAGGAAAAATTGAAAAGGATAAATAATATAAAAATTAGTACCTACAAACTATACATTAGTCTGTCATATTTTTATGACAAAATCATTCAGCAACCCTTTACCTTTCTTGTGTATTGAAACAACTTCTAGTGTTTATCTCAACTATGTGTCGATAAAGGTGCTATTAATCCTCATTGATAGAGAACCTAAATTTTTGTTTATATGTCAGTTCGGCATATATTTAAAAATTTAGATATATCCTTTTTGAGTGAATTTTGCTCCACCTACAATGTTTCTTATACACATAGTAGTCTGCACCAAATATTTTAGTTAATGTAACCATTAAAATCTTGTGATTGTGGTGTGCCTTTCTCTTATCATCAAGTGCAAAACAACTCGCTTCTGTTGTACCATATCTGTGTTAGTGTAATAGGTTTTTTTCAGTATAAAAATTCTCCCTATTTTTTTCATGTGGTGTATATAGACCATAAAAAGTGTGTTCCATCACTCCCTGCAACAGCTAGCATTCTTATAGAACAAACTACTGACAATTCCGTATTGATAGTAAGACTAAACACAGCCATCTCTTTTTGATGCATGGATCTGCAACCAAACTAGATTAACTATAAGCACCTGAAGGGAGAAATTTTTATCTTATCTATGTTGATAACACCATAGAGTAAACAAAATGTATACTATCCAACATCTTCCATGTGAACCGTAAACTAGGAACTTGGTATTTTAAGTATTTTATGTCGGCATAAAGTTCTTTTCCTTGCATGGACTTGGCTTGCTTTCTTGCTCTCTCTTCATCTATTTCCTATATGCTTCTTCTTAACCGATTGTTAGTTTGGGTAGCATACTTTTAAACTTGCATTTTTTGCTTGGTGGAGGCTTTAAGAAGCCAATCTGCCAATGTAAAAGTCAAACAAGTTAGTATACTATTTTATCTTTCTCTGAGTATTTTAAATATGATGAACATAAATTCACTTCTGATTCATTATTACAAATACATATGCCAAATCCTGACCAGTCAAATGTATGGTTTGCTTGTCTACCAGACTTAAAAATGGATAAGCATAGTTAAGATCAACAGAAGGTCCAACTGGACTTTCATTATTAACTGTAGATTCTAAATCATGCTGATATGTTGGATCAAGAATATAAGCCTGTTAAGCTGGACACCTAGTGCTAACTTACAAAAAAAAAAAAAAAAAAAGAGAATAAAAGAATATAAGCCTGTTTGGAGGCGACTTGAGATCATGTATCAATTCTCGGAAGATGGAAGAGGGAAGTTGTTAGGTGATTTATGCTTCCACGGTACTTCAGATAGGATACCACTGTAACATATAAAATTGGATGCAATTTAAGAATATTCTATAGTTATCTTTTGTAACAAGTTTCTATTATCATCACCATCATTAGGCTATGATTGTCCCAACTATTTGGAGTTGACCTGATGGATCTTATCCCTCCATTAAATTTTATATAAAGACTATAACACCATTAATAATTGAACGACGAGCTAACCATATCCTAACGTGGTTAAGACTCTTGCTCATAGAGTTTACATGATATTGATGGTGTTTGTCAAGGTTCATTGCAACTTTCAACTTTTTATATTTGGACATTGGACTTACATTGGAGGTTTTATGGCGGAACATGATCATCAAAGTTTTTTCATGTGGGCTTGAGTTTGATATTGACGAGTTTATGACTTATGAGGTTTGTGCCTTCTCTACTGGGAACTTCCTACAAGGATGGTAACCTTATAAATGTATCTTATTAAATCATCAAAGTCATTGCTTAGGGGAGAAAAGAGCTAATGTGTTATATGGAGTGCATATATGACCAGCTGAGCATGTGCAAGTTTATTAAAACATATAACATCGATGATGACTAGTATTAGTCAGTGAAAGAGACTAGGGAGTACTACAATATCTCTTCAGGATCCCAAATCCTATAAACTTGGTCTAACTCCTGCAGAGGACTTATAATAATTTGATCCATAGGACATAGGGGCGGACTCCCTATAACATCTTTTTCGATTAGAATCAATTACATTTATTATGTCAGTTAATGTTATCTTACTTATTGCCCCAGTGCAGATTGCCTTTTTTAGTTTTCTAAACATTTAAGGATTGAGTGGCGAATTAGCAGATGATTTTTTTTAATGGACGGTTGATCTAAGAACGTTGAACGGGTTGTTCGTGCTTTTGGATTTATCCTAGTGATGAATGAGAACTTTTTGTGAGACCGAACCTGTCATTTCTAAGATTATTTAAAAAAAAAAATACTACTTCTCTTTCTTTTGGTAGATAAAAAATTGTTTTTTAAAAAATGTAAAATCCATCATAAGCCTTGGGCAATGCTAGTGTATGCATGCACTCTTTCGTTTCATGACACAATGAATGTTGATTACATTTGCAGGGCCAGGCATGTCAGGGTGATATCTAGTTGGCTATCGTACTGCTAATTGCAAATGCACAATGGATGGTTCAGTATTTTGCCCATTCCATGTTATAGTCAACAAAAGTTGTAAACTGAGATAATACTATGGCTCTGGCTGGTCAAATTTCCCTATCTAAAGCCATGTTCGATAATTGCATATTATATTTTAGCTTTGCCCCCTGACTACTGTGCAGCAGTAGGGCTTCTATGTAGTGACATTTTCCTCTCGTAATGATAAACATGGGATGTTAGATTGTTGGTCGTCCCCAAATACTTCCAGATTTATTTTGATGAGCCGAATTGGTAAAAAATAAATAAAATATATTTTAGCTTTTGCAGTTCTGCTTCCGGTTACATTCTCGATGCTGATTTTTGTGGCTCAAATCCAGGATCAAATTCTAGAGAGTCCGGTTCTATTAGAATTTGGTATATCATTGGCCACTCTTTATTAATTGATTGGAAATTAAGTTTGGGCAAGATCCAACGACTAAAAAAGGGTTTCTCTTTAAAAAATATATGGAAGATTCCTTCGCAACATTTGATTTGTTTTTGTTGCAAGTTTCATCAGATGTGAGCCTAAGTCTACACTAAAAGTTGGCCTTCACTTTAATTGTTTTATATCTCAGTGTTCCATAGATAAATGTTGACATAGACATGTCTCTAGATGTCATTGGACAAGGTTTCAAATGTATGTTATTTTGGCGTTGTACATCCTAGTGAAAAGTAGTTTTGTTGGAGATTAATTTTCTGTAATTAGTTAGATGAACAGAATATATTATTCGTTAACGGAAAGTCATTAGATAGGAAGAAGCTTTAACTTTAAAGATATTACACAAGCTTATGGAACAGAATTGATTCTTTGGTTGTAAATCTTAAGAAGAACTATAATAATTTCTTGTTTACATCTAAAGAAAATTTGACCACCTCGCTTTAAACCTTCTCTCAATTCTTCTGATTGAGAAAGATATCAAAACTATTAGGTTCAAGTGACTTGAACCAATCACCAGCCTAATTGCGTCTAACACTTCATCATGATTTACTAGTTTGGCCAAATTCCTAATCTACACAGATCTGCACTCATGCAACTATGATGAATCCTCTATCGACATATTTTGAAAAAGAAAGTCCTTTGGATCAATCAACATCACCATTATAATCTTGAATGGAAGGAATGCATAGGGTTTCCCTCTAATATAATTTCATTTATAGATAACAATTATATTTACATAGTGATTCTTTATTATAATATGATTGCTATTGAACACTATTATTAACGCCAACCTCCTTAAATAGCTCATACTAACACGGTTCAAGTCATATGTTTATGATTTTTCTATTTATCTATTCAATAATAGCATAATTCATTGCTTGCTCTATCCATTCGCTAGGAAAATATAAGATTTAAATTATATTTTAAATTTATTCAATAGGTTAATCATCTACTTTTTAAAATTAGTGGGGTAAAATTTGAATGATAAAAAAAAGTGTTAAATGAAAGAAAGTACACTCATTCATCCATTAGCTTACACTCACTTTATGAGCATCAAAACTTGTGCTCAGCACCTCTCTTATTCACTAGCCCTCCAAGAACATCAACTAATAATACTTAGTTGTATAAACCTTTATCTCAAAACATTTACAAGAAAACATCAATGCAGGAGAATTGTAAATACTTACGGACTTACTTTCTCCAACATACCTCCTCCAATTAATAAACACGCAAAAATATAGGATTGTTAATACTTACGGACTTACTTAGACTCTATGATTTCTAGACTAGAAAAAAAAGAAATTATAGGAAAAAATTCCATCAAATATTAGGAAAAATATAAGACATATTGTAAATTATTCATATAATCAACTCCGACCTTACTATTAAGACGCAAGATTTAAGATATACTAATTAGGAAACAAGATTTAAGATATACTAATTAGGAAACAGAATGTGAAATAGAAGTCCGACCTTCAGTAAATAAAGAATTTGAATAAAAACATAGACAATCACAGATGATATTTAATTATAAAAGATTAAATGATAATTTTCAGGAAGATGAATATAAAATACTTGATAAAAACTAACTCTTAATGATACTCTAAGTTCAATGCGAAATTACAATTTTAACAAATTAAGGTGCATCCTAAATCTATCAAATAGACAACCTTCTCAGGCTTAGAAAGACATTTTGAATTGTAAGTAATGTCATTCGGATTTAAAGTGACATCTCAAATCTTTCAAAGAAAGATGAATAATATTTTTAGAAATTTCTCTTAATTTACTTCTATAAATGTTTTAGTCTTCTCTAAAATAAAAGATGAATATTTTGCTTATCTATTTACTATCTTCAACCTTTTTGAGAAACATGGACTTATATCTCTAGAAAGAAAATGAAACTAGCTACAAAACACATAAAATTTCTAGAAGTTGAAATAGGATAGAAAAAAATTACCCTTCAACCACACATCACAAGCAAATTACTAGCATTTTCAGATAAAATGGAAGACAAAAGCCTTAAAAGCTTTTTCTTGATTTTCTTAACTATGTCAGATATTACTTAAAAAATATTAGAAAAATCAATAGATCTCTATATAATAAAACTTTAACTACTAAACAAAGATATTTTAATCAATAAGATATTTACCTAGTAAAATAAATCAAAGCAATGGTAAAAACCATTCCAGTTCTAACTCTTCCATTAGACATAGACTACATGGCAATTGAAGCTGATGGCTGTGGGTCAAGATGGGGAGGTGTCTTATTCAAAAAACCTCAAAATACAAACCAAAAACAACTGAAGCCTTTTGTAGATACATTTCGAAAAAATATAAAGAAAAAGGTCACTTAGTTTCTCTAGATTATGAAGTCTTAGCAGTAATCTACTCTTTTGATGCCTTTATGTTATTTATTTGCAGCAAATCAAAAATTACCATTAGAACTGATTGTGAAGTTGTTAATTACAACCAATAAACAAAAGGATTAAATAAAACTCTAAGTATAAAAACATGGTTAAAGTTTATAGATGCAATCATAAATAGAGGATTAAAAATCCACTAGAAACATATTACGATAATTAATAATTTCCTAGCAGACACTTTATCAAAGCTTTTACACTAACCAACTAACCTTTAATGAGTATTCAAGATTAATGGATAGATAGAGAAAGGTACGAAATTTTACCATGAAGAGGTTTGACAACCAAAAATTTCAATAATTCACAAAATACGAGGATCAATTCCATTTCTCCTTAAGAGAAAAATTTGACAATATACAAAATTATTTATTTGACAATATCTGGAATATCCCAACAATACTAGGAAGTTTCAATTATAAGATTGTCATAATCAATATTTTATCCAATTACTTATTGACAACGATACAAAAATTAGAAGGTAAGAAGTACTCTTGTTATGTAGTTTTTTCTTGAACACAGACATGAGTCTATTATAATTGGGAATAAGTCAAAATAACTATCTAAGGATGTGAAAAACCATCCTATAAAAGTTTTTTACTCTCTAAATGTAGCATTTACTTCGGTTGGGAATGCACAAACACTAACTTCTTCATAAGCACTTTATTAAAAGCAGGTGGAAAAGTTCAGTTAGACAAAACATATGCTTAAACATTTATCACTGAGCCTGAAGAAACAAACATACAATCTTCAGGCCTTAATCATAGGTCCAATTACTCAACTCTGACCCAACTTAAAGCAAAAGTGTTGAAACTTCAAAACGACGAGCTTCAGAATCAATGTTTTTGGATTTCCTGATTACTATCCCATAATACATATTGGTGTTGGCCATATTACATGTCATGTGACACCCCAAATTGATTAAAATTGAAACTCATTAAAATAAAAGCAAATGTTGTAGTAACGAGTCCCAAGTCGTATTTTTCTAAGGATAACTAGTGAGTATGTGTTTGTTCTAGAATTGGTTCATATTGCCTTCTTTATCTTCAAAGTTTAGTAGGCATTCTCATCAATCAAGCATCATGGAATCAATTTCTTCAGCTAATAATTACATTGACAATTAAATTCAAGCTCAACAAATTTATAGAAACCGAATTGCATTCAATTCTTGATCACCATCCACTTCATCACTCAATTTGATCTCCAACTCTTCAGTTCATTTCTATAATCAAAGTTAACAAAGGTAAACAATGTGACAATCAAGTGATTCATTCAACATTGAAACTCAATTGATGTCTCAACAAATCCAAGCATCGAACAAATATTTTCTAAATTTTTGAATTGAAACTATCTGTAACTTGTGAACCGAACATGGAATTAAAACTAGAATTACATTTTAAACTAAGTTATCAGTTAAACACTAGTTAGAATCATAGAAGTTCAGAGAAAATCAGAATTACAATTAGAAATCAGAAATAGGTTTGCAAAGTAGTAAATCAGAAATAGAATTGCAAACTAAACTGAAACAAAGATGAAATTTCGAAGCTAGGTAATCAGATCTGGTGATCTGAGCAATGTAATGGAGAATACAAAGACAAAATTAAAGAAATCAAAACCCTAAACATTCCATAAACCAAAATCGAAACTAAACCTCTCTTCTCTCTGTTGAAACCACAGATCTGCCTCTGGGAACGCCCTTCCGGCAATCACCGACTACCTCTGAATCACCAGCACATTCAGGAGAATTCGAAAGCCATAGAGAACACCCTAGTTAGCTCGGATTCACCTGAAATCACCAGCCGTCGAAGAAACAGAGCACTCTTGCTAAATCCGGAGACGCGAGGTGGAAATGAAGATGGATCACCCTCTGAAGAACCAGGGAACACCTTCAAATCTTCCAGTGAGCATGACAGCAGCTAAGACCAGGGAACACCCTCAAATCTCAGCCGGAATGAAGCTCGCGGACAGCAGGATCACGATCGAAGAACACCCACAAATCGTTGTTCTGCACTTCGTTTGCTGGTCGCCGGATCACTAGAGGTTCACCGGAGATGAAGAGAAGTGAAGATCAAATCTAGAAGTGGAATGGGAGCTACGCGTCGGTGTGAAGAAGAAGCTGCTACAATGTGAAATCGCGAACGCCCAAGCCCCGGTGTACACTGTAGCTTCTCAACGCTTTTATATCCCTTTCAAATTTGATCCAACGGCTGAGATGCTTCGAAGCTTGATCAACGGTGGAAAATAGCCTAAAATCCGATCCAACAGTACTGATCTTCATCTACGGTCCAGATCCACTCCTCATTAGGTCGGATCGACCAGGTGCTTGACGGATGACTCAGATCTCTCCGATCTTCAATGAACGGTCCAAATCGATCCAAAGCTTGATCACCTTGTTTCCCTAGATTTGACCGCATCTCCATGACCCGGATGATGAGCTGTCTTCTGTGTTGACTGACCAAGTCATCCGAAGTCCCCGGGTCGACAGTACCTGCATCCAGTGACCGGGTTGCCTCGGTCCCTGGCGCCCCAATGCTTGAGGCGGGTCCCACAAAACGACGAAGGAAGGCCATCTTGAAATCCAAGAAGCATGTGATGGATCCTTGTGGTAATCCATCATGTTGGAGTGTATACTGAAAGCCTAAGCTTTGTAAACATTCATTATGAATAAAGAATCACATTTAGTCAAATTGTCTACATTTAGTTGTAGTTGTTCAATTAATTTATACTGTAGATAACATAGTATGTGGTGCCACATGTAGAAGATGATGTTATCAGTACCTTATAAATTATAAACAGTAGCTCACGACCAAAATGGAAAGGAACAAACCATTAGAAGGTCGTAGTGTAATTAGGTATCAGTTTATCTTGACTGTATAATTACACTAGTACACTTAGAGTGTATTGAGTAAGACCATTTGAGGTCGTTTCTTTTATACTGATTTTATAAAGAAACAAAGACCTCGGTTATTATGGAAGTGTGTGCTCTTAATCCTGATATAATAACAAGCACATATATTTGATATTTATTTCTTTAATTTATCAATGGGTGAGATTTACTTCGATGAATCAATAAGCCCGATAAGTTGGGAAATGGTATCACTTATAGTGTGTGTTGTTGATTATAGAAGGAAACTGTGTCCTAGAGATACTAGGTTGATAATGTCCCCAAGAGGAGCTCATAAGGATTGTCATGTTAAACCCTGCAGGTGGACTTAGTCCGACATGACGATAAGGTTGAGTGGTACTACTCTTGGACTAAGATATTAATTAAATGAGTTGTCAGTAACTCACTTAATTAGTGGACATTCGATATCTTAAACACAGGGAGACTAACACACTCATAATAAGAAGGAGCCCAAAAATGTAATTTGGGATTGGTGCGGTAGTTCAATAATAGTTCTCTAGTGGAATGAATTATTATTGATAAAATTAAGTTGTGTGTTCGGGGCGAACACAGGATGCTTAATTTTATCGGGAGACCAAAACCAATTCCTCCTCTCGGTCCCTATCGTAGCCTCTTATTTATAGAGTACTATACCCACCTATACCCACCTTCTATACCCACATAAAGGGGGCCGACCAAGCTAGCTTGGGAACCAAGCTAGGGCCGGCCTAGGTATAAATTGCGGTGGCCGGCCCTAGCTTGAACCCAAGCTAGTGGGGGCCGGCCAAATTAAATTAAAAAAGAAATTTAATTTTAATTTTTATTATGTGGAAGATATAATTTATTAAAGAGAATTAAAATTAAAATATCTCTCTTGTAAAAGATCTACAATAGATTAAAGAAAGAGATTAGATCTCTTTCCTTATTTGTATATTGATGAGATATTTTATTTTCTCTTTAAAAATTATTCACATGTTGTAAAATTAAAATTATGGAAATTTCTTTTTATCAACTATGAAGAGATTTTTGAAGAGAAATTTTAATTTTAAAATTTCCGGAAACAAATTAGGAAGTTTTAATTGTTGATTGAAACTTGTCCAATTTGTTCTTCATGATATGGCCGGCCACTTGAATTTAATTGGGGAAATTTTATTTTATTTTTCTCAATTAAATCATGTCAAGAAAATTAAGGAAATTTTATTGTAATTAAATTTCCTAATTTGCCTAGGCCAAGGAATATAAAAGAAGGGGTGAGGGTGCCTTCATGAGACACAACCTCTATTATTTCTCTCCCTCTTTTGTTCCTTGGTGTGGCCGACCATCCTTTCCCTCTCTTCCTCTTGTGGTGGCCGAACCCCTCTCTTTTTCCTTGGAGCTCTTGTGGTGGCCGGATACTACTTGGAGAAGAAGAAGAAGAAGGAGAGGAAGCGAGCATCTCTTGGAGCTTGGTTAGTGTTTTGATTTTCTTCCTTGGTGAAGTTTCTTTCTTTGTGGCCGAACCTAGCTAGGAGGAGAAGAAGGTGGTCGGTGGTTTCTCATCTCGGAAGATCGTTGCCCACACAACGTCCGAGGTTAGAAGAGGAATACGGTAGAATATTAAGAAGTCTTTCTAAAAGGTATAACTAGTAATTTTTCTTTCCGCATCATACTAGTTATTTTTGGAAATAATACCAAATACAAGAGGCTTACGATTCTAGAATTTCGAATATGTTTTTCGATGTTGTGTTCTTTTGTTTTTTCTTTTCCTTGTGATTTGATTGTTCTTTTCGGTTAACCTAAAGTTATTTTAGGAAATTAAATATTAGTTTTCTATAAAAGGTTTTGTCTAGTCGGTGGTGGTTGCTCCCATATCCAAGAAGGCCATGTGCCTCGCCACGTCAGTACTGGGAACCGATTATGGAAATTAATATTTAATGGAATTAATAACTTATGGTGATTTGGGTTGAACGTGTTAAGTTCCGCAGGAGACCCAAGTCAAAACCTAAAAGAACGAATAGATTAAGTTTTGGATCAAACGTGTTAAGTTCCGCAGACGATCCAAAATTTAATATAAAAGAACACATGGTAGCTAGGAAAAGGTTCAGACCTTTGTACAAAATTTTTGTACAGTGGAACCTCTAGGTTTTCTGAGTAGCAACCAACAATTGGTATCAGAGCTAGGGTTTTGCCTCTGTGTATTTGGTATTAGTTTAATTATGCACATGTCATACATAATTTAGGCAGGATAATAGTAGGATGTGCTAACTTTGTGGATGCAGGATCCAACTATTATGACTTTTAGTTATTATGTGTGTGATTGGACCCTTGGACATGTCAAGGGCATTTATATGTGTGTGCATGATTGTATTATAAAATACAGCAGGAGCTGTATTTAGTTTTATTAGGATTTTATTTTTGATCTAGATACATGTACATTCCTTTTATGGAATATAGGATCAAAAATGTAAAATTCTATTTATGTCGCGGATCGAATCTTGCAAAGCGTGGAACCTTCTAAGGACCAGAGGCGCAGCGGAACTAGGAGCAAGATGGATGCGACAGCTAGACCCGGTGGCGGTGGCCAAATATGGCAGCAGCTTGGGATGACAACACACGGAGGACAACTAGAGATAAAAGCCATAATAGTTGAAAATTAGATTTTCTATTTATTGCTTTTATATTGTGTTGTGTGTGCATGTTGGTTTACATATTTAGTAGGCTAGCATAGTTAAAATTCCTCATTTATAAATAACTAAGTGGGAGAGAGATTTTTAAGTAAATCCCATGGTCTCCATTACTGGTTTGTAAGTGATGCAAACAAGCTTGCGCGTTGGCTCTGAGTGCCTTCCTCCATAATGGATGAGCTTGCTTGTGGATCACTAGAACAGACTTCCATTTTTGGATGACTATAGGAAGTTAATTAAGAGCGTGTGATCTTCCCCAACGGAAGGGGCATAATCTTATTAATGGACTTAGTGTCAAGTAATGGTATACACTTAGACACATTTAATAGTATCCTCCCCAACGGAGTCACTACTATCACTTGTGTGACCAAAGGGAAACCAACTATTGATTTGTCATAAAACTAGATTGGCAATATAATAAAATTAATAAACCCCTCTTACAAATGTTTGAATTTGTATACGTCCACACTAACGTGGCATACAAGATTCATGGTGTTTGAGGTAATTTTATTTGTCAAAAAGTTATATTGACAAAATAGTCAATGGGTAAAACTCTCCTCTTACAAATGATGAATTTGTATACGTCCACACTAACGTGACATGTAAAATTCACGGTGTTTGAGGTGTTGGTGAATTTAAATAATATTGTTTGAGGAATCAGTGTTATTTTAAATTCAAAGAGTTTTGACCAAATATTTGATCAAAGACAGATCAACTATTAATTTTATTCGTCATAAAGTAAAGTTGACGAGATAATAAAATTAATGAATAAAATCTCCTCTTCGATTTTGTATACACAAAATTCATGGAGATTTTAAGGAGTTGATCTTGACCAAATATTTTTGTGATTCTTAGGATGTTTGTCAATCCCTAGTAGTCATACTATAGAAAAAGACTTAGTAGTCCCAATTGTAATGATTGGAAATAGGACTTGGACATTAAGGTAGACTGTCTTCTTAGAACTAAGAACAATTTAGGTGTATTTAATTCATTAGTTGAAACATGTCTAGTGGTGTTATCTACCAGAACCTGGAGTGTAGATACAAGATGTCATTAATCATGTCTGCAATTCATTGCAGGGTTCCAGGAAACCCGACAACTAAATGAAAGGTAAATCACCGTCCACATGGGCACTACTGTAAAAGTGGTAGCTGTTGTAGTGAGAGATGTTTATTTTTTGATAAGAATAAAATATGGATTTTAAGTAATTGTCTTTACGTACCAAGTTTAGAAAGAACCTGATTTCAGTTTCTAAACTATTATAGATATTGTGTCTATTTTGATAACAAAGTTGTTATCAAGAAAAATAGGGAAGTTATCTATTCTGGTATGATGGTTGACAATTTATAATCCAATAACTCCCACAATGCAACAAATGGAAATTAGTAACACATCTTTTAATTTTAAGAGAAAGCAACCTTTAGAAATGAACCAATTATATCTTTGGCATCTAAAGCTAGGTTATACTTGAGTAGGATTCATTGGTAGCTGATGAACTTTTGGGTTCATTAGTAGTGGAAATCTTTCCAACCTGCGAGTCTTACTTGGAAGAAAAATAACCAAGAAGCTTTTAAGTCCAAGGGGTATGAAGTCAAAGATATGTTGAAAACGATTAATTCTGATTTGTGTGATCCTATGACTATCCAGACAAGAGGTAGTATTGAATATTTTGTCTATTTTATAGACAACTATTCAAGATACAAATAAATTTACTTAATATACCGCAAGACTAAGTACTTTGATTAGTTCAAAGAGTGCAAGGTTGATGCGGAGAAATGTTAAAGTAAAAAGTCACTATGGAAGATCGTAGTGGCAAGTACCTCTTGAGAGATTTTAGGAGTCACTTATCAGTAGTTGGATTTCAATCCCAACTAACTGCATCTGGTACACCCCAACAGAATGGTGTAGTAGAAAGAAGGTAAAGGACTCTTATGGAATGATTAGATAGATGATGAGTTATTCAGAAAATTACCAAATTTGTTTTAAGGATAAACTCTGAAAACGAAAGTGAACATAGTACCTTCCAAGTTAGAACTCTCTACTCATATAGAATTGCTGAATAGGTGAAAACCTATTTTGAAGCATATTCGGATTCGGGTAATCCAACACATATGTTAAAGAGAGACAATGATAAGTTGGATAGGAGTTCACTTGTTTGTAAGTTATCCTAGATAAACAAAAGTAGGTTTATAGTCTTAAAAATCAGAAGGTCATTGTTAGCATCAATGACTGATTTTTAGAAAAGGACTATATAATGAACCACGTGCTCATAAGTAAATTTGTTCTTAAGGAAATAATAAAGGACATGTCTAACCTAGTACCAACTGTACAAGATGAGATACCACAAGGAAACTGCAACACGTATCACAAATGATACACAATTGCAGAAAGTGCCTTGTCGTAGTGGGAGGGTTGTTAGGCAACCTAAAAAGATTCATGTTTTGGGAGAGTTTTTGGACTCGATCCCTGGAGGACATGAACCTGATCTCCGGACATATGACGAAACATTCCAAGATAAAGATGCAACATCTTGGCATAGAGTAATGAATAACAGAATTAGAATATATGTATTCTAATAAAATCTGGAAGCTTGTAGAACCACCAAATGGTGTAAAAGCCTTTGGGTGTAAAAAGGTCTATAATAGGAAAAGAGGGATAGAAAGGAACATAGTAACTTTCAAAGCAAGGCTTGATGAAAAAGGAAACTTTTTCACTGGTAGCCATGCTTAAGTCTATCCGGATTCTTTTATCTATTTGGCAGGTGGATGTCAAGACAACATTCCTTAATGGAAGTCTTGATGAAAGTATCCATATAAAGCAACTAGAAGGGTTCATTGCAAAGGGCTAAGAGTATCTTGTGTGCAAGCTCAATCAGTCTATGGACTGATACAAAGCTTCAAGATCTTGGAACATCCAGTTTATCAAAGTAATCCAGACCTATGGATTTATTGAGTAAATGGATAAGTCTTATGTATACAAAAGATGTGATGGAAACGTGGTGGTATTTCTTGTACTATACGTAGATAACATTTTTGGTAGTTGGAAACAATATCAAAATGTTGTCAGAAGTAAGGGTATGGTTGTCCAAATAATTCGATATAAAGGACTTGGGAGAATGTATATATTTTTGAGATCAAAGTAATAAGGGATCGCAAGAAAAAATATATTTTACTTATCCCAAGCTTGATACATCGGTAAAATCCTTGCTCATTTTAAGCATGCAAAACTCCTAGAAAGGTTTCTTACCTTTTAAGCATGGAGTGTCTTTATCTAAAGAGATGTCTCCGATGACATCAAAGGAGATTGAGGACATGTAGGCAGTTCTTTATGCTTCGGCAGTTAGACAACCTAATGTATGTTATGCACGAGATCAGAAATCTATTTTGCCAAGGGCATAGTTAGCAAATATCAAAGTAACCCTAGACAAAGACATTGGACTGCAATAAAGCATATATTAAAGTACCTTAGAGGCACTAAAGATTATATGCTAGCTTACAAGGCAGTTAATTTGGTCCCTGTGGGTTACACGGATTTTGACTTCCAATCGGATAAGGACAATAATAAGTCAACCTCGGGGTTTTGTGTTTACTTTAGGAGGTAAAGTCATAACTATGGAAAAGTAATAAGCATAGGTGTTTTTCTGGACTCTACCATAGAAGCTTAGTATATGGCAAGCCTCTGAGGTAGCCATAAAAGCTGAATGACTCAATAACCTCAAGATAGACTTAGATATGATTTCTGCTTTGTCTAAAGATTATTACAATTTATTGTAATAATGTTGGTGCAGTAGCAAACTCAACGAAACCATAAGTCTATAAGGCAAGTAAACACAATAGAGCGCAAGTACCACCCAATACGAGAAATCGTATAAACGAGGAGAAGTTGTTGCCGCCTAGATTGCATCAGGTAATGACCTATAGATCCTTTCACTAAGGTCCTTAAGGCAAGAGCTTTTGATGGGCATGTTGAAGGGTTGAGAATCAGATGTATGGCAGCAGATATGGCAGCTTAGTCTTTTAGTATAAGTGGGAGATTGTTGGAGTGTATACTGAAAGCCTAAACTTTGTAAACATTCATTATGAATAAAGAATCACATTTGGTCAAATTGTCTACATTTAGTTGTAGTTGTTCAATTAATTTATACTGTAGATAGCATAGTATGTGGTGCCACTTGCAGAAGATGATGTTATCAGTACCTTATAAATTATAAACAGTAGCTCATGACCAAAATGGAAAGGAACAAACCATTAGAAGGTCGTAGTGTAATTAGGTATCAGTTTATCTTGTCTGTATAATTACACTAGTACACTTAGAGTGTATTGAGTAGGACCATTTGAGGTCGTTTCTTTTATACTGATTTTATAAAGAAACAAAGACCTCGGTTATTATGGAAGTGTGTGCTCTTAATCCTGATATAATAACAAGCACATATATTTGATATTTATTTCTTTAATTTATCAATGGGTGAGATTTAGTTCGATGAATCAATAAGCCCGATAAGTTGGAAAATGGTATCACTTATAGTGTGTGTTGTTGATTATAGAAGGAAATTGTGTCCTAGAGATACTAGGTTGATAATGTCCCCAAGAGGAGCTCATAAGGATTGTCATGTTAAACCCTGCAGGTGGACTTAGTCCGACATGACGATAAGGTTGAGTGGTACTACTCTTGGACTAAGATATTAATTAAATGAGTTGTCAGTAACTCACTTAATTAGTGGACATTCGATATCTTAAACACAGGGAGACTAACACACTCATAATAAGAAGGAGCCCAAAAATATAATTTGGGATTGGTGCGGTAGTTCAATAATAGTTCTTTAGTGGAATGAATTATTATTGATAAAATTAAGTTGTGTGTTCGGGGCGAACACGGGATGCTTAATTTTATCGGAAGACCAAAACCAATTCCTCCTCTCGGTCCCTATCGTAGCCTCTTATTTATAGAGTACTATACCCACCTTCTATACCCACCTTCTATACCCACCAATAGGGGGCCGACCAAGCTAGCTTGGGAACCAAGCTAGGGCCGGCCTAGGTATAAGATTGGGTGGCCGGCCCTAGCTTGAACCCAAGCTAGTGGGGGCCGGCCAAATTAAATTAAAAAAGAAATTTAATTTTAATTTTTATTATGTGGAAGATATAATTTATTAAAGAGAATTAAAATTAAAATATCTCTCTTGTAAAAGATCTACAATAGATTAAAGAAAGAGATTAGATCTCTTTCCTTATTTGTAGATTGATGAGATATTTTATTTTCTCTTTACAAATTATTCACATGTTGTAAAATTAAAATTATGGAAATTTCTTTTTATCAACCATGAAGAGATTTTTGAAGAGAAATTTTAATTTTAAAATTTCCGGAAACAAATTAGGAAGTTTTAATTGTTGATTGAAACTTGTCCAATTTGTTCTTCATGATATGACCACTTGAATTTAATTGGGGAAATTTTATTTTATTTTTCTCAATTAAATCATGTCAAGGAAATTAAGGAAATTTTATTGTAATTAAATTTCCTAATTTGCCTAGGCCAAGGAATATAAAAGAAGGGGTGAGGGTGCCTTCATGAGACACAACCTCTATTATTTTTCTCCTTCTTTTGTTCCTTGGTGTGGCCGGCCATCCTTTCCCTCTCTTCCTCTTGTGGTGGCCGAACCCCTCTCTTTTTCCTTGGAGCTCTTGTGGTGGCCGGATACTACTTGGAGAAGAAGAAGAAGAAGGAGAGGAAGCGAGCATCTCTTGGAGCTTGGTTAGTGTTTTGATTTTCTTCCTTGGTGAAGCTTCTTTCTTTGTGGCCGAACCTAGCTAGGAGGAGAAGAAGGTGGTTGGTGGTTTCTCATCTCGGAAGATCGTTGCCCACACAACGTTCGAGGTTAGAAGAGGAATACGGTAGAAGATTAAGAGGTCTTTCTAAAAGGTATAACTAGTAATTTTTCTTTCCGCATCATACTAGTTATTTTTAGAAATAATACCAAATACAAGAGACTTACGATTCTAGAATTTCGAATATGTTTTTCGATGTTGTGTTCTTTTGTTTTTACTTTTCCTTGTGATTTGATTGTTCTTTTCGGTTAACCTAAAGTTATTTTAGGAAATTAAATATTAGCTTTCTATAAAAGGTTTTGTCTAGTCGGTGGTGGTTGCTCCCATATCCAAGAAGGCCATGTGCCTCACCACGTCAGTACTGGGAACCGATTATGGAAATTAATATTTAATGGAATTAATAACTTATGGTGATTTGGGTTGAACGTGTTAAGTTCCGCAGGAGACCCAAGTCAAAACCTAAAAGAACGAATAGATTAAGTTTTGGATCAAACGTGTTAAGTTCCGCAGGCGATCCAAAATTTAATATAAAAGAACACATGGTAGTTAGGAAAAGGTTCAGACCTTTGTACAAAATTTTTGTACAGTGGAACCTCTAGGTTTTCCGAGTAGCAACCAACATGACCCTCATAGGTTGGGACACCCAAATCAATTTTGAGAGCCCTGATCATTTTCAATGTGAGGGGGGCTCACGGTGGACATCCATCATGGGTGTGCAGGGTACACCCACACACAAATAAGTTATGCTGCGAATGAGTCCGTGCAGACTTGTTCGCGCCTAACGTGAATTCCTTTTTTTTTTGTTTTTGTTTTTTTAAGTTTTCGGTTATGTGTGTGTATATATATATATATATATATATATATATATATATATATATATATATATATATATATATATATATATATATATATATAGCTCGAGTTGAACATTTACCAGCCCAGATTAGCTTAGGACCTCGAAGTGATTCCAAACGGCCCGATTCATCTCAGTCATGAAAATCAAGCTTAGAAAAAAGTCAAGGAGCATATCAACTATATATATCCGTTGTAGACTCATCCAGACCCCTGACTCGGGGCACTTAGAATTGATCCTGTAAGTACTCCCAGGTTGGTTTTGATGTGATCAATTGAGTTGAGTTAGGCCATGTATTTTTGATACCTTGTATCTAAGTGTGCATGAACTTAGGAACACAAGAAATTGAGCAAAAGATGCAGCGAGGAGAAGGATGACATGAGAAATGAGTCAACGGGCTCAGTGCATCCGAGGGACGAAAAACTACAAAAAAGTACTGATAACCATCATTTGGTCATAATATTTTGATTCATAAGTGCATGCTTTTATTATCTTCTCATAGGTTAAACTCATATTTACATCACATTTCATGAATTGGATTTATTATTGGACTTAAATGTAAACTATCTAATTATTATCATATTTGGAGCTAATATTCAAGTATGATCTTTGTAGGTGCCAAAGGGCAAGGACTTGAGGTTGATCAACCTAGATTGAGTTCAAATCCGAGCTTAAATGAGGAGATCAAGCTCCAGAGCCATTTGAACCATTCATCCAAAGATGTGAGGTGATCTGAGCCATCTATCATGATTTGATCCATCCAAGCTTAAGGAAGAGTAGATCATCACCATAGATCAAGATCTGAAGATTATGATCTAGATCGGAAATGATCCAGCTGTTGATCAAGCTTTGGAGAATCTTCACTGTCCATTCAGATCTAAGATGAGTTTAAATGAGAAGCTACAATGCTCTATTTCGTTCGTCAATTTGCTATAGTGCAGCAGCTCGTTAAGAAACAAGGGATGATCGCGCTCGAGCAATCTCCTTCCGATCTTTCATCGCCGACGAGCAAGTGAGATCAAGGTCAACCCTTCCTCTAGCTGACATCCACCCATTAGTAATCGGCAATGCCACTTCAACCTTCTGATTCATCACTGATCGCCAACTCTGCCACGATTTCATGTGAGGAAGAAGAAGCGGAGAAGATGAAGGAATTCGGTGTTTTGAGGCATTTCCTTTGTCTTTTGGTTGGCGATCTTCCTTCCTCGAAGCTCTGCAACCATTTGAATGGGTAGGAGTGTTTGCTTTGCCCCCCCCCTCTGATTTCTGCACCATTTCCAACTGTATCCGCCAGATCCTGAGGTTATCTGAACAATTCATCATCATCTGAAGATTTGGACATCTTCGTCCAATCCAGTGAGTGCTTGGGAATGCCCCAACTCACCTCGGTTCATTACTTCTCCTATATTTCATTCATGCATTTTTGTTTTTCCAATTTCTAGCTTAGTTCTTGTTTTCTTGGTTGTTCGACTTTGTAGATCTGAATTAGTTAAGTTAGATAGAGTTTTGGATTTGTTTTCTTGTCTTTAATTCATCTGAATGTTTGCTAATTCCTTGAATAGATATCTAGATCCGATGTTTGTGCTTGGTTCTTGAGATGAATTTAACTATTGTTTATCTGAATTCGAGTTTCTATTTTCAATAATTGATTGAGTTTGGTATATTCTTGTTTTGCCTTTGTTTAGCTTCCAATATGTTTATATCTATTAATAGTGTAATTCATAGCATAGAGTGACAATATGTTGTGGGTTCATGATTAATAGATAGATATGATTTCTTTTATTGAATTAGATTCAATTTCATTAAATGTTTTATTATTTCATTCCTTAGTTTAACTCTGATGATGATGAAATCGTAGCGTAGAGTGACAATGCATTGTAAGGTCACTATTAATAGGGAGATAAGATGTTGTTCATTTCATTAGAGTAAATTTCATACTTGTTTTGCTATCTCATTTGCTAGGTTTAGAATCAAAACCCCAAACCCCCATTTCCATATCAAAACCCTAAAAAGCGATAACAAATCAATCCTAAGATACCATCATGGCTACATTCATTGGAAGAAGAACTGAGTCATCTCTATGCTATATTAGTGTAGAATGAATCCAGACACTTAATTCTTTAATACCCATTTTACGACAAAATTGGATTTATCAAGTACACCAGTGAACGAGAAGGATGCACGCGGATCATTCAAAGGATGAGAAGTTGAAAGGAAGCCTATTCGAGGAGAATATTGGAGTTGAGTTTGAGTAAGCTCAACTCCGAATGGATGGAGCTTCACCCATGCGAAGAAAGTCAGCAAAAGTCAAGTCATCAAGACCTGAGGCGCCTCAGCTATGTGGAAATGCCTCAAATGAGCAAAATCACTTATGCCAGTCGTAAGATTGGAGGCGCCTCCGATAGAATAAAGACACCTCGGATGAACAATGTCAAGGCGCCTCCAACAAAGCAAAGTCATTTGCTGACTATTAATGTGTAGATACAACTTTATCCACTTGGAGATGCCCTGAATCCCTTTGGAGGCACCTCGAAGTCATGTCAGTTCGACGGTAACATTTCACATAAGACTATTATTTATAGCCTCCTAGAGCTAAGAATTAAACATCAATCACTGTATTATTTTTCCTAGCTATTTTTATGCTTTCAAAGTCTATAAGAGACCACTCCACCTTCATGAAGGAGTCTTTTTAGTTGAGTTTTTAACTGCCTTGGATTAACAATCATATGTTGGTGCATTTTAGTACTAACGGTCTAACTCAGGTTTTGATAAATGACAAGTAAGTTAAGTTAAATTTTGTTGTGATCTAACGACTTTATCAAGTGTGCAGGAAGTCCAGATAGGTCGACGGGCTGACCGAATATCTGGAGAGAAATCCAGATAGGTCAACGGGCCAACTGGATAGCTGGTACGAAGTCCAGATAGGTCGATGGGCTGACCAGATATCTGGTAATTAAGAAGTCCAGCTAGATCAACGAACCGATCGAATAACTGGCACGAAGTCCAGACAGGTTGACGGGATGACCGGATGTATGCCACTGGTAAGTTAAGGTAAGTCACTAGAGGAGAGTGACCAAGTGAGGACGCGTCCCGGTTGAAAGGACAGTAGATGTCGGTTCAATTTAGGTCCATTTGGGATACCTAAACTGAGACCTTAACTAGTTCTTGGTCTAGGAAGGACACTAATTACTACTCTTTTTATTATTATTTATTTGTCCTAACATATGTTTTGCGGGGTTATTGGGCTAACATTGTTTTTGCAGAACAAAAGAAGAAAATAGCCTTCAGATGAACAGTGTCCGAAGGCGCCTTCAAGCAGTGAAGGCGCCTTCGTATTGTTCATGGAAGGTGTCTTCCAATGGATGAAGTTTGGTGTTCGGAGTAGATAACACACAGAATTTGCGGGATAAAATTTATCCCATTGGGGGAACCTTCAACACCTATGGAAGGCGCCTTCCACAACCTATATAAGGCAGGCTCGACCAAGCATCATTAAACAACTTCCATATGAGCTATTACGCGCCTATTTGAGGTTCCTACTGCTACAGGCTCTTGCTACGACTCTGCTGTGAAGTTGCTACACTCAATGATTGCTCCGAGGAGTTCTGATCGAGGCCAGCAGACAGACATTGACACAAGCGCTTTCACTTCAACTCCAAGAGTGTCGGTAACAATTTTTTTGTACTTATTCTACAAACAAGAAGTGCAGTCTATTGCACTTCTTCGATATTCTTTGTACTTGATTCCCTCTTCCAGAGGTACCGGAAGAGGCTTATAGTGAATTACCCATCGATAGGTCTGCGGGACTTGGGTCTTAGAGTAGGAGTCGTTGAAGACTCCGAACCATGTAAACCGCTCGTGTTCTCTAGTGTGTTTTTTTTCCGCTGCTTTCTAACTTTGATTTTAAAATGGTAAAACAACAAGTTTTTGAAAATCACATGATTCACCCCCCACTCTCACGTGCGATCCATCCAACCAGTGGTATCAGAGTAGGTTTTGCTCTGAATTGGTGTAACCACCAATCAAGCCAGGGGAATCATTTTTTTAATTATTTTTCACATTTTGTTTTCCTTACCTGCTCGGATAATATTTTTTTCTTGTTCAATTTTAATTTGAGATTGGTGCAACACCTCTCAAATTTTTCTTACATGTTTTTAATATCTCAAATACTGCTAATCCAAGATCAAGTCTTAGTACCTCGTTTTAGTTTTTATTTTTCAGTTGTGAAATGACACAACTTGAAGGGTACAATACCGTTCGTCCTCCCTATTCAATAGTAACGATTTTTCATACTGGAATAAGCAGATGGAGGTGTACATGAAGACTGACTTTGACTAGTGGTTTAGCATCACCAGAGGCTACAAAGCTCTCGTCGACATCGCTAGGATACCAATGGACCCGGAACATTGGAATTCGAAAATGAAGAAAAAAGCACAAATTGACTTCAAAACACTCAACACAATCCAGTACAGACTAACAAAAGAAGCGTTGAACCGCGTCGGCCCATATGAAAATGCAAAGGAACTATGGGACAAACTCATAGAACTGCACGAGGGAACCAACGACGCTAAGGTAACAAAGAGAGACTTATTCTTAAATAAATTATTTAATGTCAAAATGCAGGAAGGTGAGACTGCCAGTGAGCTACACGCGATGATAAAGGACATCCTCAACGGACTTCACACAATCGGCCGCCAATTAGAGAACCGTGATCTGATAAAGTATGCCTTAAACACATTTCCTTGAAATGAACTATAGGCGTCCATCGTGGATGCCTATAAGATTTCAAGGAACTTGTCAAAGTTAAAACTAGATGAACTATTCTGTGAACTAGAACTGCACGAACAGACTAACGCCAAATCCGAGAAAGGCATTGCTCTTCTTGCAGGATCATTCAAAGACAAGTCTAAATCCAAGCTGAAACCTGAAGTCAAGTCTGACCCATACTCAGATGATGAAGAACACCTAGTGAACTTGGTAAGAAAAATGTTCACCGGGAGAAAGAAGAACTTCACGAGCAAGGACTTGCAGAAGATCAACTCTACCTTAAACTCTAACAAAAATGTGACCCGCTTTGGATGCAACAAGAAGGGGCACTACAAGACCGATTGCCAAATCTAAAGAAGAAGAAGGCATTCAAAGCGACATGGGACGAAATATCCGGAGACGAATCAGACGACGGAGAACCGAAGCACTCCAACTACCTCGCACTGATGGCTTACGAAATAGATTCGGAGAACGAATCGGAAGATGAGTCTGAACCTGAATTAAGCCACGAGTCCATACTCGTTTCCAAAGGTTCCGATGAGGTATACCTTAGTTTAAATAAAAAGTTCTTTAAAATCATTGCATGCTTAAATAAGAAATTAGCTACTTATGAAAATCAAATAAGCAATCTAAATAAAGAAAATAAATCACTTAACAAACAATTAAACTTAACAAATGAATCAATTCAAATTGAAATCCTAAATCGAGTTGCAAAACTTGAGAAAGATAATTTTTGATTAAAAAATGAAATAGTTAAACTAAAAGAGTTACTTGAAAAATTTACAACTAGATCCAAATATCTTGACATGATACTTGTTGGTACGGGAAGCATCCGACGATTGAACCGTTGTTTTGATAATGACAAACGAATTCAAAGTTAAGGTTATGTTGTTATCTAACAAGGTTCATGGAGTTTGCAGGAAAGTCCTAAGTGGTACTTAGGCAAAAATCCTAGTTGCGGTTAGGCAGGGGGAAAACCCTAGGGGTGGTAACCCTAGGTCATAGGGGACAGTAATCCTATGCGGAAAGTCTTGGCGGATCGAGGGCTTTAGGCAAAAGTACTAGGGGGTGGTAACCTTAGGTGGAAAGTCCTGGTGTCACGAACTAGGTGGAAGACTGGATGAGTCGAGAAGCGGAAGTCCAGCAGAGAGTCTGGAAGCATCGAGCGCCGAGCAAAAGTCTAGTCGATCTGGAGGATCGTACTGGCAACAGGTAAAACTCCTGAGTGGAGTAGGTGAGGACGCGTTCCTCGCAGAGGGAACAGTAGGCGTCGGGTCGACCTAGGATTTCCGATTGAAAATCTGAAGTCAGATCCGGACAGTCCGAAGACTGTCAGAATATCATATTGATTAATATCTGTGCTAACTTGGTTTTGCAGGATGTGTTTGCAGACTAACATGTTTTGCAGGGCTAAAAACTAGAGTTTAGTCTCGGAGGAACAGTGTCCGAGGCACCTCCATGGAGCTTGAGGCGCCTTGGGTGCAAGCCGAAGCCAGCTGTCCAGAGGAACTAGAAGCGCCTCGGATGAAGCTGGAGGCACCTTGGACCAAGGCTTGAAGGTGCCTTGAGGAGGCTTGAAGGCGCCTTAAACCTGATAGGGTGCGACCAGGCTTGTGCTGATCCACCCGTGCGACTCGGCGGCCTGGTGGCGCCTTGGACAGGCTTGGAGGCGCCTCCAACATAGTATAAAAGAGGGGTTCGAGGCAACACTCACAACAATTGAATCCAAGCAATCCTTTGCGACGAACGGCTAACGACACGATCCCGAAGTGCTGCGACAACCTTCCGACGACCCGGAGCTTCATTTTTCTTCATCTTTTGTTGTCGGTATACTCTTTTAGTGCATTTAACTGTAAAACTTATTGTACTCTTATCGATTCTATAGTTGTTGCCCACCGAAAGCAGTCAACGACTGTGGGCCTTGGAGTAGAAGTCGTCATAGGCTTCGAACCAAGTAAACGACCTATGTTCGTGTTGTGATTGTTCTCATATTATTTTCCGCTGCGTTATTACCCTTATTACTCGTCAAGTTTTATGAAATCGATTCCGAAACACAAAATAGCCATGAGCGCTATTCACCCCCTCTAGCGCTTCTCGATCCAACAATTGGTATCAGAGCGGGGTCGCGTTGATCTGGTGCAACCACCAATCACGTAATTTTTTTCGTGGTG
Organism: Zingiber officinale; assembly: GCF_018446385.1. Lineage (NCBI taxonomy): Eukaryota > Viridiplantae > Streptophyta > Magnoliopsida > Zingiberales > Zingiberaceae > Zingiber > Zingiber officinale. The sequence continues at coordinate 96,613 of NW_024589825.1, forward strand.
TTTTTCAATTTTACGGAGTAAATTAGAATCTAGCTTAATAGTTACATTCTAATTCTTTTTACGAATCGACTTTTGCTCGAAGTTGGTGCAACACCACTCGAGCTCGTAATCTTAACTTTATTTCCCGCACTGCTAATCCAAGACATAGTCTTGGGACATCTCTTCTATTATTTTTTGTTTTGCATACTATCAATGGCCCAACAAGAGGGTTTCAGCACTGTTTGTCCCCCGCTCTTCACCAGAGAAGATTTCGGGTACTGGAAGGGACGAATGAAAACCTTCCTCAAAATCCAGTTCGAGACGTGGATGATCGTCAAGACCGGACTGCAACTACCAACCGACGAAGATGGCAAGCCTACACCCTGCGAAAAATGGGAACCCACCCTAATCAAGAAGGTGAAAGCCGATGCCAGAGCGACCTGCACCCTCCAATGTGGCCTGACCAAAGAGGAGCTCAACAGAGTTGGTCCGTATTCAACCGCAAAGGAGCTGTGAGAGAAACTAATAGAACTGCACGAGGGCACCTCAGACACCAAAGTAAGTAAACATGATTTATTTTTTAATAAACTATATAATCTAAAGATGCAAGAAGGTGAGGCGGCGAGTTCACTCCACGCTCGTATTCAAGACATCCTCAACTCCCTCCACGGAATCGGGCAAAAAGTCGAAAATAGGGATATCATCGGGAATGCTCTTAGTGCTTTTCCAAGGAGTACATTGTGGGCATCAATGGTAGATGCCTACAAAGTCTCTAAAGATTTATCCAGTATAAAATTAGATGAATTATTTTCTGAGTTTGAACTACACGAGCAGACTAATGCACAGCCAATCGAGAAAGGTGTAGCTTTGCTTCCAGGTACCAGCAGAACTCGCGAACCAAAATCACGACGAAGAACTGAACCCGAGTCGGAAGAAGAACCCGACTCAGACGATGAAGATGACGAACTGACAATCGAGCTCGTAAACCTCGTGAAGAAGCTCTATAAGAAGAAGAAGGGCTTCAACAAAAGAGACCTAAAGAAGACAGTACAATCCAAGGAGATTCAACCCAATTCAAAAGTTAAGTTCGAGGTAATCTGCTACGGGTGCAACCAGAAGGGGCACATCAAGGCCAACTGCCCTAATCAGAAGGACGCAAAGAAGCGAAGGAAGAAGACCCTCAAGGCGACATGGGATGAATCGTCCTCAGAAGATACCGACGACGAACTCGATCAGATGAGTCTCCTCGCACTGATGGCCCAGGACCAGATCGATGTGTCTGAGAGTGAAAGCGAGTCAGAAGTAGAATCGGAAAGAAGCCACGGATTCGTATCCGTTTCTGAAGGGCCAGACCCCGCTGTAAGTATTCCTCAACTAAATAATTTAGTCAATTATTTATTACGCAAATTAGCAAAATCAAATATTAGGGTCAAGTAACTTCTAAAGGAAGTAGCAGTCCTTAAAGAAGTGACTAACTCCAAAACCTTGCCTGACCCAGTTCAGACTGGAAGTTCAACTCAAGTTCAAAAACTTGAGGAAGAAAATTCTAGTCTGAAAACTCAGGTCAAGGATTTGGAGAAAACGTTAGAACGATTTTCTTTGGGCTCCAAGAACCTTGACCAAATTCTTGGGACACAAAGAGCCGTTTACAATAAAACTGGGCTAGGATATAAAATCAAAAGAAAATATAGATCTTATCTATCCTTAGTAAACAGACCAAATAGTAAATCAATCCAAGCATGGGTACCCAAGTCCGACTTGATCAATCAAGCTGGACTTGGTCAATATTGGATCCCTAAGGATCAAATACATTACCTCGATAGACCATATCAAGATTATGATCCAGGAGGAGCTAGTAGAAAAACTATATTAATAAAAAGAATTTAATTAAATTTAAATTTTAAATTAAAATTCAAATTAAATCAAATTAAATTTAAAGTTGAAATTAAAATTCAATCTAAAATTAAATTTAAAGTTGAAATTAAAATTCAAATTAAAAAATCAGATTAATTCAAAATTTAAATCAATTTATAAAATAAATTCGTACAAAATCTTAAAAATACAAGGGAAGGCTCCAGAATAGCTGGCACCTCCAAAACTTAATCTACCCGACAAGGGTAACCAAGAATAGACTATCCGGCAGGGTAATTAAGGGTAGAATAAAAAGGGCGAGGTTTAACTTGACTAACGGTATTGATGAAGTATTTGATGATAGTACGTTGGGGAAGCTTAGTCATCACATGTCTAGGAAGATATGACTTCGACCTGGTACATTTGGCTAAGTGGAACTGACCGAAACTACCCTTTATAGATCCTAACTAGTTAGACCAAGGTTTTGTACTAAGTTCAATGGGTACGACTATTTGGAATTTTTTTTAATTTTTAAGTTTTTATTTTTTTCTTAATTTTTTTTTATTTTTTCATGTTTTTTTAATTTTTTTTTATATTTTTTATATTTTTATTTTTATGTTTTTAACGTTTTTTTTATTATTTTTTACTTTTTATTTTTTTTTTAATGTTTTCTCATTTTCTTTATGTTTTTAATATATTTTTAATATTTTTCTATTTTAAAGTTTTTTTACCATTTTTTATTTTTTTTATTATTTTTATGATTTTTTATTTTCTTTATGTTTTTTATTATTTTATTTTTTATATTTTTCTATTTTTTCTTTATGCTTTTCTTTTTTGTCATATTTTTCTCGTATCTGAGGGTATTTTGGGAAAAAAATTCGTTAACCTCGAAATCAAGAAAAATCTCAGTTTTCCGAAGTTTTTCGATTCCTGGTTGCATGCTCCTTTTGTTGACGTATCGGGCATGGAACATTATTCGGGAATTATCAATTATCTAAATCAAACAGGATTTTTGTTGATAACCTTAGATGGATAACCAAGGTTATCCAGAATAACCCCCAACCAAACACACCCTAAAGGTAAAATTTAATTGGTTTAAATCCAGAGCTAAAAAAATAATTAAAAAAATACTATTAGACACCCTAATTATATTCTTATTGAGCAGCTAATTTTTTTAACTTGAACATTATAATTAAATCCTTAAACACTAATGATAAAATTTAATTGACTTAATCTAAGTTAAAATATTTAAAAAATTTAAATTAATCAAAATATATATATATATATATATATATATATATATATATAGTCGTGTTTTGATTCAAATATATTATAACTTAATTTTTAAATTATAAATTATAAATACATATATCTAAAATAAGAAAAATTATGTGAACTAGTTTCATACCTAATAGTAAAAAAGTGAATACGCACACTCGAGCACCCCCATCAATTCATTCCAGAATTAATACGGAGGAGGTAAATCATGGATGACTATTAATTTTTGAAATAGTGATTAACACATAAAAAAAATATTTATCTTAATTTTATTGAGATTTGAATTTTAAATCTCAGGATGACAACGTGCGTTAATTATTAGACTCATCTGAAGGATTGAACTAGTATCATGTCTAAACAGTATCTCGGGCGCATGCCATTTTATTTTGCAAGAAGAATTAGAACCGAAAAAAAAAAATTAGAAGCGTCGCGGAAAGCGAATTAAACTCCCCATGGGTCACCTCCCGCACGTGTTTCTCTCATGCTCGTTTAGTGATAACTGGTCACGGTCACCCCATCTCTGCCCTAAGCCGCCGCACAAGTCTCAGAACTCGTGTACTGGCGTCGACGCTACCGTCGCTCTGATAGGGTTTTTCCGATAGGAGGAAACCTTCCTAACCATTGCTACTTTCCATTTCATTTTCATTTTCCAGGTATTAATCCATCTCCTGCTTATTCCGATCCATTCCCCCTTATTTTACCTCTTTTGTTTTGGCGTTTAGGATTTAAGGTTTTAGCGAAATGTCGGATGACGAAGCGAGGGAGGAGAAGGAGTTGGATCTCACTTTCCCAGACGTTGTTACCAAGTACAAGACCGCGGCAGAGATTGTTAACAGTAATGCTCCCCAACCTTTCTTTGCCTTTTCTTCGTTTAGTGAAGACGTTACTCGTTAGAGATTTAATCTATTATCATGTGCAGAGGCCCTTCAATTGGTGGTATCTCAGTGCAAGCCCAAAGCTAAGGTTGTTGATCTATGCGAGAAAGGCGACTCCTTCATCAGAGAGTATGCATGCTTTCTAGTCTAGCACTGTGTTTTTCACTCAGTTAATGCGAGAGGAATAAAGTAAAGTAGCAAGTTGTTGATGCCTATAGGCAAACTGGTAACGTGTACAAGAATGTGAAGAGAAAGATTGAAAGGGGCGTAGCTTTTCCAACATGCATTTCTATCAATAACACCGTGTGCCATTTCTCACCCCTTGGCAATGACGAGAATGTACTGGAAGAGAATGACATCGTTAAAATGTATATGTTGATTATCTAGATTGTTTTGTGACTCTCTACGATTTAATTCTTCTGAGGTTTTTGGGCAATATCTTCTCTGTGTTGCAGTGACATGGGGTGTCATATTGATGGGTTTATTGCTGTGGTAGCACACACTCATGTTATACAGGAAGGACCAGTGACTGGTAGAGCAGCAGATGTGATTGCTGCTGCCAATACAGCAGCAGAAGTTGCCTTGCGCCTTGTGAGGCCAGGAAAAAAGGTGCCTTTATATTTGACAAAGATGAAATTGTTAATAATCTTTCCTAACTATGTAGAGGGATTTTGAATTTAGTTTCTAATATATGCATTGCGAAGACGTTACAAGACTGCTCATTGTTCTAAGTCAACACTTCAAGCCACGTTGATGTTAATTCCAACTTCAATAGTACCATCATCTGGTGCGTATTTGACCAACTCAGTGTTGTGTCTTGCTCATGGTGACTGACGCTCAACCAATTTGCAATTTATGAAAATTAACTTTTACAAGCAATTGGTGTGTTAACTCTTGAAGGCAGTCGGAATAGCAAAGGAAATTGGGAAATTTCTGTTCATTTATGTCATCCTACACTTTCTGTTTTATATTTTCTCACACTAATTGTAATTTTTTTGTTTGGAGAATGTGATAAATTCTCTGTCTCATGGATGAATGCCATACAACATCTACTTTAAGATCTTTATCATTTTGATGGTTCTTCTTAAATTTTCTTTTATGATTTATTTATTTAAGTTCTTATTTGCTTATCAAAGAATCCAATGGATAAAAGGTCCGTTTAGTGAACATTGATTTTTAAGTGATCCATCTGAAATAATTAGCACAATCAATTTTCATGTCAACATTTACCTTGTTTCTATGCCATTAAGTTTGATACTTAGAAGCTGCAAATTGATGGCTGGGTCTTTCCTGGTTTAATCTTAGTTTCAGAATCGGAAAATTGATTGCTAGTGAAATCACCTAAGCAATATTTCTTTCAGTTGTAGCTGGCTGTAGTACGATTTGAACAAGACCTCTTAATACAACTGAATTAAATCATTTCCATCAAGAAATATAACAAAAGCAAATCAACCTTCATACATGTGGATTGCTTCAATTTGAACCAAATAATTAAAATCATTCATTAAAATTGTTCTTTTGAACACTGAATTAAACTATAGATATAGTGTGGTAATTTTCAAACTGAACAATGCAAAATATTCTGTTTAAAGTGTACAGAACATGTTTTATTTTTATGTGTTTTCTGTATGAATTGATAATAGACACATGTACTTGTTGGGAATTCCTGAAGGACATGATGGCTTAGACTTTAATAATTGATGGAATGACCTCTTGGATCTGACCCAGTGTCTTTCATAATTTTCAGTATTGTTTTTTTTGTTTGTTTCATGCTCACTTTGAATTTTATTTAAATCTAGATATGGTAGAACAGTCATGATTCATTTTGCCTGACATGTAGACAGTAATTTCATCAATCATTTCAATACTATCATTTCTCGAGTAAGATATTCTAGTTGTTTGAATTTTGGATTGTATCTAGAATCTAACAGTCATTTGTATATAAATATGAGAAAGTGATCGAAAAGTTCTTCTATTTTGTAATTTATGTTACAATCTTGTTCATTTAGATAGTAATGGTAATGGTGCTGATGCTAAGGTACAAGAAACAAGTTCTCCTTGATTCAAATTTCTAAATTTGAAACATTGTAGGAAGAGGTTGGCATCTGTGTCATTGAACATGCAGATAGCTCATGGTTTCTCTTCATTTGTTCAGTTTTCTTGTCTGACTGTTACTAGGCAATTTGATTCTAGTAAGTGAGCCTTTTCAAGAAATATAAAAAAATGAATGTGTTTGATTAGTTCAAAGTATGTTTGGCCTGTTACCCAATTTCTTATCATGTTAAGTATTCCTTATCCTTTTAATATTTCGTATTTTTTTTCTCCTTTACAATACAGTATGTACAATGTCATCATCATTTTCAAGACCAGGAATGTACAGATCTAGTACTCTACAGTTTATTGATATGATTGTTTACTCTAACCAAATGGAACTCAATTTTGTATTAGCTGGTGCTTTTATATGCTTGTGATTTATTCCAATTTCAGTTTCTTAATCATGCCTCTTTTCTCTTATAGAATAAGGATGTTACAGAAGCTATTCAGAAGGTAGCTGCAGCTTTTGATTGCAAAATTGTGGAAGGAGTGCTTAGTCATCAGTTGAAGCAGTTTGTAATTGATGGAAACAAAGTAGTTTTAAGTGTTGGAAATCCAGAAACACGCGTTGATGAAGTGGAATTTGAAGAAAACGAAGTGTATGCAATTGATATTGTGACAAGTACTGGTGAAGGAAAGGTGAGTATGATGCTTGTGGGGGTTCTTTGCGATCAAGATCAGCTGTCACACTGCTGTACTAAATCATTCAATTTTTTAAATCTTCATGTTTGCTATTTGCTAAATCCTTTGATATTGGTTTTGTAGCCAAAACTGTTGGATGAGAAGCAAACTACTATTTATAAAAGAGCTGTCGATAAGAGCTATCAGTTGAAAATGAAGTCTTCAAGATTCATTTTCAGTGAAATAAGCCAAAAGTTTCCAATCATGCCATTTACTGCAAGGTTTGTTGTGCTAAGCTTTCAGCATAGACTTGTGTGGCCTCTTTTATTTATTTATTTATTTATTTATTTTTTCTTCAACCATGAGCTTCTTGTTTGTCGTCATCAGGGTTTTGGAAGAGAAAAGATCTCGACTTGGACTTGTTGAATGCGTGAGCCATGATCTTTTACAGCCATACCCTGTGTTGCATGAAAAACCTGGTATGCCTTTTGGCTCAGATGATTAATTGTCATTAGTTGAACCCTTTTCATTGCTTCATTATAAATACTATTGGAGGAAGCAATCGATGCCATTTATCGTAATCCAACACTTGCATTTTAGATAACAGTTCCACAGAGTATCAAATAACTAGACACCTGATGGTTTATATTTTCAGGGGAACTTGTTGCACACATCAAATTTACAGTATTATTGATGCCAAATGGGTCAGACAAGATTACCTCTCATCCACTTCAACAGATGCTGTCTACCAAGTCAATTGATGACCCTGAAATTAAGGCATGGCTGGCCTTGGGGACAAAAACAAAGAAAAAAGGTGGAGGAAAGAAGAAAAAAGGTGTGTAACTATTTTCTTATGTCAACTACTGGAAATCAATTGGTAATATCTGCCTGAGGAAATGTCCAAGTAGTTTAGAATTTCAAACATGGCATATATCTGCAGAAATAGGTGGTAAAATGTTTAATATACCTTCTATATGGATTCTAGATATTTGGTACATTAATGTAACAAAACTATTTTTTAATACTAGGTTTCTATTTGGTTATTTTTGCTACTTGTAGGGAAGAAAGGCGATGCACAAGATGAATCTGAACCAATGGATACTACAAATAGCACTAGTGCTTAGTGGATAAGAAGCCAATTTTTTTTCCTGTTATTTGAACTTGGCTTCTTCCAGCACCTCCCAACTTTTCGATAATTTACTTCAAAATCATATTGGAAACTAAAACAGATTACTTTGCTTGTGATGAAAAGATTTTGGTATTTATGAAATTCAAATGTTTTCAATTACAAGGTTGTGCATATCTTCAACCTTTAACTTTGTATTCATGTCTGCTTAGTTTGCTGCAAGTGTTGCTGAATAGTGTGCATGTTCCAGAAGACCACTGTTTCATTCTTCCAGTTATTTTGAGATTTCAGACCGTGTTGATTTGTTTTTTTTCGGCAATTTACCAAAACGGGCAAGTGGTTTGGCGTTTTTCCCATTTCAGCACTTGCTTTTGAAATTGTCAAAACAATGTACTCTCGTTGAGTTAATTTCCCATGGTCAGTTCTAATGAGATGTTTCGTGGCTTCACCCAAGGAGAGTTGACTCAAACAAGGCATGAGATGCTTTTTCTTATTAGTTGCGGAGCTTATCCAAACACCATGAGTTTTAAAGAAGCTCTGAGTCCCTAATTGTTTTTTGAAATTCATTTCTTTTTGTCATTAGGTTTCATGTTTGTGCAATGGTTGTCTTCTTTGTATTGTTTAGTCTTATTGTTGGTGTTGATCTGTGTTTGAGATCAGTAATGGATGTTCTATGGCTTTTTATCTATTTATGGAAAGAAGATTAGTTGTATTATCATTTAAGTAGTTTGTTTGTTTATTTTAAGGAGCTCACAAACATTATTGATTAAAAAGTTAAATCACATATTAGATTATCCGTAGGTATAATATACAGTTTTAATGTAACATTGAAAATAATAAACATAAATAGGGCTATAAAGATAAACCAACAACATTTGTGATGTTGGTTTTTAGAAATCAACAATACGAAAAATTAATAATATTGTGGTGATGATTTCTGGAAATCGATTGCAATGTGGTGGTATTGATTTTCAAAAATCAACAACACTTGTGTTGCTTGTTTTTGAAAATCAGTCTCATATTATAGATTTTTAAAAATCATCGTTGAAATTTGAGGAAGCGTCCTGGGTAATGGCTTTAGAAGTATGCTTTGCATGCTAAGGAATGTTGGCTCCCACCTCCTAATGTTGTTGTGGGGCTTGGTACACTGCAGGCCCTATTTGGGGGGGAGGGGGTTGTTGTTGTTGTTGTTGTTGTTGTTGTTGTTGTTGTTGTTGACGAGGCCTACTCTACATTCTTTATGTCGGAAACAATACTCTGCATTGTGAGGCTGCGGTAGAGGATGGTAGCAGAAGTGGGATGAGCCACGTCGGGGATCCAAATGTGGGAATTCTGACAGGTGCGGTCGAGGACTGAGGAGCTGAGGGAAGAGTTGGAGAGCACCAGGGTGTGGAAGTGTCACATGGAGGTGGCCAGCGGTGGTGAGAGAGTGAAAGAGATGGTGGGGGGAGTTGAAAGGGTGGTTCGAGATCAGTTGAGATTCTCTGTTCTCAAAATGGTGTGTCCCCATGTCCCCTCGTTGATTGGATGGTCATGATAATATCGTGATGTGCACTTCATCCTTGAGATATGATTTAAACCATCCGATCGGTGAGGGGACATGGGGGCACACCATTTTGGGGACAGAGGATCTCAACTCGTTCGGGATGCTGAGGAGTGGAAGCGAGAGTTTTGTGGGGAGAGCCAAGGAATAAGTTATTGTATTTTTGCAGTAGGAGATAAAAAGTTTGCAGGTAGAAAAAGAAGCTATTGGTAAAATCTTTGGAGGGATGAGAAGGAGAAGGAGAAACTTCTGTTTCATCTAGAAATTATGTAAATTCTGATGCTGATCATTTGTCATTGGATAGTCTTTGTTTTTGTTTATCGCCGGAAAAGGTTGATTTGTTTGATGTGATGTTCACTGTACTCCAAAATTTTTTATAAGCGATCACAAAGAGAATTTGTTTTTGATCGCAAATAGTAGAGCACAAACAAAACACAAGCATTCCTAGAATTTTATAGATCGTTTATTTGTTTAGTGTTCAATCGTCAGCAAGTTGAAATTTTTATGTGAATTCTAAAATCACAACAACATACGTCACTTATCTATGAATCAAACATTCATCTACTTCATCTGCAGATCCTGAGATTTCAACGGCTGGTACTCATCCAAGTACGCCTCTAGATGACCTGCCAAGCTCGACATGTCGAAGCTCTCATGGTGGTATGACTTCAAACGAAGTAGACCACGGTTTGCACTGTCAACGCGAGGAGGATCACCACCCCCAATAGGAGGAGCAGCGATAGCAGTAAGGTGAATCATTGCTGATTTTCAGAAATTAGTAACATGAAGTTGAATTGTAAACTTTAAGAGATCATAACTTTTGACTGAAATTGAATCACGAGACGTATAATAATAAAATCGAAACTTGTTCAGAGATATTCGATTTGATATATTATGTGTTTTGTAATAAAACCAGAATCAAAAGTTATGATCCCTCAAAGTTATAATTTATAATTGTAGTAGTTACGATTTGGTAGTTGCTACAACATGTTGCTGATCTTTAGTAGACCAATACTTTACATCAACACAATACATTGTGTTGTTGATTTGCAAACAATGTCATGTTGTTGATTTTGAAAAATCAGCAACACGATGTATTGTGTTGTGGGTTTCGAAAAACAATAGTTGATTTTGTTGAAGATCTCTAAATGAGCTTTGATTTGATATATTATGCATTCTGTGATTTAATCCTAGTCAAAAGTTATGATCTCTCAAAGTTTAATACAACAACAATGTGGTTACTGGTCTTTCGAAGATCAACAACACCTTGTAGCAGCTACGAAATCACAACTTCTACAACTTATATCAAATTGAAAATCTTTAAACAAGCTTCGATTTGTTATATGGTGCGTTTAGTGATTTAATTCAGTCAAAAGTTATGGTATTTTGAAGATCAGGCGTAAACAACAACACAATATATTGTATTGCTAATTTCAGTAGTATAAAATCAGCAACAACATGTTACTAAGTTAAACTTTAAGATATCATAACTTTTGACTCGGGTTGAACCATGAGACATAATATATCAAATTGAATATTGTTCAGATTTAATATATTGTGCATCCCGTGGTGTAATCTCAGTTAAAAGTTATGGTCTCTGAAATCAGCGACATTTGTTACTGATTTTTTGAAATCAACGACACAATGTTATTGATTTTCGAAAATCAGTGTTGTGTTGTTGATTTTCATAAATCAGTAAGACAATCTTGCTGATTTTAAAAAAATCAACAGCAACATGTTGTTGATTTAAATTTTTAGAAATCATAACTTTTGATTTCCGGAAATTAGTAACATGGGGTTATTTTCGCAAATCAGCAACAACATGTAATTGCTGATTTTTAGAAATCAGCAATACAGTGTTGCTGATTTTCAGAAACCAACCACACAAGTATTGTTGGTTTATCTTTATGACTCTATTTATATTTATTTTCGATATATTACATTGAAACTGTATATAATATCTGCAAATAATTTAGTCTTGATTTAATTTTTCAATCAATAATCTTCATCATTCTATGTGAGCTCTTTAAAATAAACAAATAAAATACTCAAAAGATAATACAACCAATATTCTTTTGATAAACATATAAAAAAGCACAGGACATCCATTATTGATCTCAAACACAGACCAACATCAATGATAAAACTAAATAATACAAGGAAGACAACCATTGTGTAGGATCATTACACACATGCGAGGGGAGGGGGGGAGGGGAGGGTGAATCACGTGGATCATTACACACATTCGATTTTTAAATGTGAGTACGCAACGGAATAAAATAAAGTAGAAATCGAATAACACAAGTACATGAGGAGTTACTTGACAGAGCCTTCTACGACTCCTATTTAAAGATCCACAATCTCTCAGACAGTATCGACGGGCAATACACTAAAAACCTCTTTCTGAACTGCCAGAAAAGGGAACCGAGTACAATAGAAAACTAAGGACAAGTATAATAATCTACATTTTCCTTTATGTAATAATTAAACACTTAATTAAAACTTTCATTGCCTAACACTTGAAGATTTTTGGATTGAACTTGATGTCAGACGACTTCTCAGCAGTAGTAGAGTGTAGCAATGTCATAGTATAGTGGGAGGATGAAGTCAGAGCAGTTGGAATATCAAATGATCGCGTATAGAAGTTCTGCATTGAAGATTGGCCGAACCTCCCTTTTATAGAGCATTAGAGGCACCTCCAATGTCACTCGAAGTGCCTTCAACCCCAAAACTCATCCCTGAAGAAGTGGCTCCTCATCCTTTACGAAGCTTTCTGCCTTATCCGCTCAAGGGTGCCCTTATTGAGCTCTGAGGCGCCTTCGCGTCATGCTCCAGGACACCTCCAGTGACATGGAAGGCGCCTCCGCTCCTTTCCATGCGGGCCTTCGGCCAAGCTAGTCGAGGCGCCTCCAATCGCATAGGAGGCGCCTCAGGCATTGTTCACTCGAGTGTGCCTTGTGCATTTTTACTTCTGTAAAACAAGTTAGTCCAAAAATAAAGTGTAACATACAAAACAAAGTTAGCACAATAATAAAATGATATTATTAATTAAATCTTGTCTTCCTGAGACTATGATCTAGTCACAGTCTCAGTGTAAGTTTTCAAAATAGACCTAAACTGGACCTGCACTTAAAGCCCCTAATTGAAACTCACTCTCATTGGAACACTCTCCTCCAATGACTTACCTTACTTACCATACAGAATCACTTGACTCTGTTGGGATTCAATCAAAGTCCTATATTGGAAAGGGTTGGGAAAGATCATGGGTTTAAAAGAATGTATGATATCTCCATTGGTATGAGACATTTTGGGTAGAACCATAGTTTGTAAAATCGCGATCCAGATCATAGGATTGTACGATCCTACGATCTGAAATCGATCCAGGATCATGCAGAATCAATTTTTACAGTAGGATCAGAACAGAATCGGTAGGATCGGAGTAGAATCGAAGCAGGATCGGTGGAAACTTTGAGAGGTTATAACTTTTTACTCTGATTGAATCACGGGGCCTATAATATATCAAATCAAAGCTCGTTAAGAGATCTTTAATAAATTTTAAAGTTTATCCTTAATCACCCTATTTTAAATCCAAAAAATATCATTGAAATCCTTTTCGAATGCCTAAAAGATTCTATCTTTTTTTCGTCTTGTTAGTGTTTTAAATTATTTAAACATATGTTTAATTATTTTTGAGTTAGTTTTTTATCAATAATATTTTGTCATTTCTTTTCCCCAAAATGATGAGTTTTTAGATGCCTATTGTCTAGTATTGCGTGGCATCAACCAATTTTTAGAAAATTATTTTCAGCGTTCATATTTTAATCAAAATATTCAATAGCTTTTGTTATGTACATTAGGTGCTTTGTTGCCCTTTAAATTAAATCATCTTATAAACCAAGAAAATATTTTTGACGTCGTATGTGTTATTGTTATTGTGTTAATAGAAATTTTATATTCTTTTATTTTATGATATGAAAATATAAATATTATTACTATGCAAAAATGGTAGTTAAATTACTAGTTAATTTAAATTTTTACATATAATAATATAATCTGAGATGTTGAGTGTAAATGATTGCATATATATGCAAAATTAGTTGTCTATTTATATGTAAATAAGTTTTTTAGGCATTTTTTAAAATTATTAATCATGTATGATAAGATTTTAAGGGTTTTTGGTAGGATCATATGATTCTACGATCCGATCCTGACCCTAAATGGATTCTACGTAGGATCGCGATTCTACAAACTATGGGTAGAGCCAAAGAGTAAAGAAATGAGGGTCTAGGTCCAATGTGGACAATATCATGTCATTTTGAAGGTATGTGGACATCCTTTAGATACAATAAATGGTATCAGAGCAATGGTCTAAACCAGATACCATGTGGGCGGCCTTGAACGAAGTTGAGGAGAGGCTCGGAGTAGGTCAGGGTGATTGAATGCTTGCGGGGAGTGTTGATACAGTCTGACCTGGATGTTGTTTTGATGTTGACACTGATTTAAGTTTGAATCAGATATTAAATTAACTCAGATTAATTACTAATCAAGGTTGACTTGGTTAACCTGATTGACCTGATTGGGAAAAGTCCAAGCGAGGAGCTTGGCACGGGAAAGTCCTGGTGAGTGAAGCCAGGCAGTGGGAAAGTCCTAACTGGGATGTTAGGCAGTTGGAAAGTCCTGGTGAGTGAAGCCAGGCAGTGGGAAAGTCCTAACTGGGATGTTAGGCAGTTGGAAAGTCCTGGTGAGTGAAGCCAGGCAATTGGAAAGTCCTGGTGAGTGAAACCAGGCAATTGGGAAGTCCAAGTGTGGAAGCTTGGCATGTATGGTCGGAGAGGGTTCGGTAGCACGCTCTCTGGACCGTCGGGGGTGAGGACAGCAAGCTTGGAAGTTTGACTCGAGACTCACAGTTTTGGATCGGTCTGCAGACCGATCCAGTGGCACGATGGCATGGCTGATCGGTCTGTAGACCGATCCAGTTGCCTGATCGATCTGCAGACCGATCAGGCAACACTCAGTAGCACACTGAGTGTATACTGATCGGTCCGGGGACCGATCAGGCAAAACTCAGTAGCACACTGAGTGTATACTGATCGGTCCGGGGACCGATAACACTCAGTAGCACACTGAGTGGATACTGATCGGTCCGGGGACCGATCAGATGATCCTCAGTAGCGCTGAGTGGATACTGATCGGTCTTACGGACCGATCCAGCTGAGTCCTGATCGGTCCACAGACCGATCAGGCTTCGGTGCCAGATTCGCGTGAAGGGGTGGATCGGTCTTGGGACCGATCAGACAAGCACCTGATCGGTCACCAGACCGATCAGTGACGATAAATAGAAGCGTGGATCGGTCTGCTGACCGATCCACAGTATGGCTTGTTTTGCATGCGCTTTCTCTTATTGTTTCTGATTCGCAATTGCTTTTACCTATTTCGTTTCTAACCATCTGCTGTAAGCTTTCTCGAAGTTACAGGTTACAGATTACAGATTACTTGATGTTGGGTGAATTCAAATTAAGGATCATTAGTAGAAGGCGACGAAAAAGCTTTTGCTGTGTCTCGCTGCGGACAAACCAGTTTTGGTAGCAACGTCTCGTTTGCGATCTGCTGGCAGCCGTTTGGTCGAAATCAGCTTGACTTGTGCTGATAGGTTCAAGCTCAGAGGTACCAGTGGAAACGAGGATGCCATTGGTGGGAGCTGAGACAATCAGACAAGGAAGAAGCGTGATTGGCGACGTCGTGGACGGTTGCAGGGATTTGCAGGGATTTGCTGCAGAGATCCGTTACAGAGCAGAGGGAGAGGAGAGGCTCTCGTGATAATGCTTTTTGTGCTCTTGCTGTGAAAAACACTGAAGGAAAAAAAAAACTCTCTGGAAGATCGAAGCAGTGTGCTTGTTCTTCGCTGATTGTGGCTGTGAGCTTCTTTTGATCATTTCACTTGAGCCACTACTGTAAGTCTTGTGCTAAATTTCTTACTGCTGTTAAAGACTTTGTGGAGAGGTTACTCCACCGAGAAGGAGAATCCTTTAGCCGGATAGCTTCCGGGGTGTGATCTACCGAAAGATCAAGAGGATTCGTCCACCTTACGGACACGCCGAGGAGTAGGGGCAAGTTATCCCCGAACCTCGTAAATCTCTGAGTTAGTGTGCTGTGCTTTCTTGTTTTAGTTTTCTAATTCCGCTGTGCTAACAAAGTTCTTGAAGAAATTTGTGTTTAGTGTTTTTCAAAGAGGCTATTCACCCCCCTCTAGCCATCTAAGGTCCCAACAGGGAGGCCCGGAGTAAGTTAGGATGACTGGATGTTCGCGGGAAGACCTGGACCATGAGAGTAATTTGTTGGGACCTTGACGACCGCTAGAGGGGGTGAATAGTGTCTCACCCAAAACGTCGCTTCCTACACTCGTTAGTACGCAGTGGAAACAAAGATACTAACAAACACAAGGAAAACTAACCCTAGAAAACAATAAAGACAAGAAGCAAACCAATACACGTTCGTTTAACGTGGTTCGGAGATAAAGCTCCTACTCCACGACTGTTCGTAAGATGAACGATCCCGATCTGTCAGTGGATGATTCCCCGGAGAACTTCCAGCTAGCTCGCATAGCTCCTTATGGGTGGAGAAACTTCACCATAACTCACACAAGACCACACTAGATCACTTGAACACTTGAAGACTTTAATTAGGGATAACCACCACTAATTTCGTCAACCATGCCTAAGCACCCCGAGCTCTATTAAATATAGCTCGAGAGAAAATACCAAGTTATTTTTCCACCACCAGTCGATTGGTAAAAACAACAGTCGATTGGTCCTAAGTGGAATTCGACTGTTACAAGCCAACTGCTCGATACCAGTCGACTGATGAAAACACCAGTTGACTGATTCACATGGGTTGAGCGAACAGAGACATTCTGTTCATTACCAGTCAACTGATTAAAATATCAGTCGACTGCTACAGTACTGCTACAATAACTGCTATAATAAAATCCTAAACCTAGGATTTTATCCTGAGTACAATCTCTCATGCAATCGTCCTTGCCCGCACAACCTAGACTTAGTCTTCTAGCCTTCTCCATCAGCCTCGCATCCCTCGAGTGCCTCCCCATCTTTCACGCCTTGCCTTTTGAAGCTTCCATCGGCCTTGTCATTATTGTCGAGTCTTCCTTTACCAAGAGGTCACACCTCTGAGACTTCATCCATTGCCAAGTCACACTTAGATTTACGTTGCCAAAACTACATGCTTGGACTTACACTGCCAAGACTTATCCTTGACTTTCCTCCTTTGTTAAAATCACACTTGGACTTTCTTTATTGTACTTGTATTTTACACACTTACAATTCATATCAAATACAATAATAAACCTAACTTAAACTTTTGCCTAAATATCAAAACCTAGGGTACCTAGATTGCTCCAACATAATTGTGGTCCTTCGTTTGAGGGGAGGATTGTTGGGATTCAATCAAAGTCCCACATTAGAAAAATTTGGGAAAGATCATGAGTTTAAAAGGACGTATGATATCTCCATTAGTATGAGGGCTTTTGGGTAGAGCCTAAGAGCAAATCCATGAGGGCCTAGGCCCAAAGTAGACAATATCATGTAATTGTGAAGATATGTGGACATTCTTTAGACACAACAGACTCTACTTCGGCTCACGAGGTCTTCCCGCCAGTTGTCAGGTTTACAGACCCAACTGGACTTCGGCTAGTTGTCAAGTCTCGCGGACTCAGCCGAACTTTCTGCCAGATATCGGGTTACTCCTTGACCTATCTGGATTTTCCGCCAAATATCGGGTCACTCCTTGACTTATCTAGATTTTTTGCCAAATATCGGGTCACTCCTTCACCTATTTGAACTTCTGCATCAGCTACCAAGTCATCCAGACCTAGCTAGATTTCAGTCTGGTGTCAGACCCATCAAGTCCTGCACAGTTGATAGAAAGGTTAAATCACACAACATCTAACTTTAATTCATTTGTCATTTATCAAAATTTAGGTTTGATCATTGACGCCAATTGCACCAACACATTGCACTAGCATGAAACCTAGTGGCAAAGAAAATGAGTTTCCAAGAGCGATTAGGGACTCAGAGCTTCCTTGAAAATGCATTGCTAAGGGTGTCTAGATGAGCTTCATAACTAGTAGGAAAAATCATCTCATGCCTTGTTAGAGCCAACTTTCCTTGGGTGAAGCCGTAAAATGTCTCACTGAAGGGTTAGAATTGACCATGAGGTTAATCCATCAACAGGCAATTGAGATTTTAGAATCGAAAGGCATCTCACGATCGAGAAGGCTTCATTGAGATGCACTACTTGGGTCTTCAATTGAGACTGGAGTGGCTTCTGCGAAGAGGAGCAAGCATTAAAAGAGAGTTCTTGACATTCTATCTAATATTTGTTTAGCAATGAACTCTGATAATAACATAATAATAATAGAATAATTTCAAAGGAAAAAAAGTACTTTGATAGATAATAAATTGTAAAACACAACTTTAAAAGCTCAAACAGGAGCTTCCATCAAGCCATTACTTTCTTCTCTCATCCTTTAACCAAGTCATTAGTCAATGTCCTCAATATCCACATATTCTTCACACCCTTCTTTCTTGGTGTCACGCCCCAGAGGAGTCCCAGCCAGAGGAAAAATCCGGCAGCATCTCCCCTGTACATGTGATAATCTGAATCATTTATACAACCACAAGTATGCATCAGCCACACACGGCTGAAAAATATACACAACCACACAGTTATATATTAAACAGCCCACACGGCTGGACTAAAAACACAACTGATGTGCGTAGATTATATATATACTTTTATGCATGTCTTGACTCACATTCACTTGTATTTCATTAGCATAATCTGTTTATTGCACCCTATTTCATTGTAATGTCATACTTCCAGTATATTTTGTTCGGAGATCTGTTCTTTGCTTGTTTTTATTGACAGGACGCTATTTGAAGCGAAAATGGAATAAAAACGCACACAGGAGTTTGGGTCGTGTAGGGCACACGACCGTGTGGCCATTAGCATGTTCAGGCCGTGCCTAGAATCCAGATTTGAAGAGGGCCACGGCCGTGTGAGACATACGACCGTGCCAACATCCCGTGGCCAAGCAACATACGGCCGTGCCAAATGGCACGACCGTGTGACCTCGACAAAGAAAAAAAAGGCCACAACCATGTGAGCCATATGGCCGTGTGACTCAACCCGAGAAGAAGCCGTGTGAGGCCGTGTAGATTCCACACGGCCGTGTGACGAAGAACACGGGTCTTGCCACGCCAAAACAGGGCTGTGCTGAATCTGGGCAGATTGTAGACCGTTCGTAATTTGGCCATAACTTTGCGCTCCGTTGGAGTTTCGGGATGTTCTTTATATCGAAACGTAGATGACTTCAAGATCTACAACATTTCTTCAGATCCAACAGAGAGAAAGCATTGTCTGCCCATGCTAAATGGCACGGCCGTGCCTCCCAACCACGGGTTCAACTGGACCTCCGCCCAGACTGCAGACCAAACTTTGAACCGTCATAACTTTCGTCTCGGTTGGAGCCATGGCTCGATCCAAGTATCAGATTGAAGATAGTTTCAAGAGATACAACTTTGGTTCAGGGTAAATCACGAGAAAACCTGGTTTAATGGGTGAAAAACTCGGTTTACCGAACCCCTGTAATCCTGATTTTCCTGGGCAGCTTGGAGGAGGTATAAAAGGGTCAAGAACCCTATTCTTGGGGCATCTTTTGGTTTGAGATTTCGTCCCTCTCCTTCGGAAAGCGTTCTCCCCTTCGGAGGAAACCCTAGAGCTTCATCCACCGCCATCCCTTGACGTTCCATCCATCTCTAGAGCAAGGAGGCATCCCCAAGACATTGGAAACCTCGGCAAGCATCTCTTTTTCCCCTTCTTTTCACATCAATGGTTGCAAGTATGTTTTACTTTATGTTTTGGGGTTGTTTTTCTCTCACAATGGAGTAGATCTCCTTTTTTTATGGATATAGGGAGTAGTTTTGATGTATGAACTAGTGTACGCTAATTTCCTTGTTCAATGAAGGTTTTATGCCATTCTCTACTTATGTTGTGCCTCTTATGTGTTTGATAAAGCGTGTGAATGGTATAAGCATGTAGACATGAGGGATTTATCTCCTTATTAAGGTTGCTACTAGACTGGATAACCAGGGGGGGGTCCCTAGTGACAGGATACCCATTCAACCAGACATATTATGCCCTTAGTGACAGAGGACATCGATACTTACCCAATTTCTAGAGTCAAAAGGTCTTAACATAGGGATTAATCCTTAAACATGGAGGGTAAGGAAGTGACTATGCATTAGGGACATAATCCTACATCATAATGAAACCGAAATCCTAGAATCCATCTCCCAAAGCTCAATTCCCTCCAAGATCGATTCTCTCATCCTTCTCTTTCTCTCTTCAATCACTCTCGTTAGTTTGCAAGCGCCAAAGCCAACTTTCAACCGTCTAGATAACTTACTTTATGACATCTCTAGTGCTTAATCAACAGTCCCTGTGGGTTCGACAAATCTTATATATTACTGATGATGAAATCGTACACTTACGGTAGCATAACAAGTTTTTGGCGCTGTTGCCGGGGACTATTCGCATTAACATTGGTAGATTAGTAATTTAGTTAATCTAGACTTGTGAATAGTTTTTGCTTTTCCATTTTCATAATTCAAAAAAAATAAAAAATTGCAATTTGTTTTCCATATACATAATCGAAAAAAACCCTGCATTTTCTTTCTTGTCCTTAAATTCTGTATTTTTTTTTCTCTTTTTCTTGCAATTTAAATTTTGCATTTTGTTTATTGTTTTTTTTAGATATCTTGAACACTAATATGTCAAGTAGGTCTTTAAGAGAATTTTTCACATCCATGAGTGTAAGACCCAGATCTCCCATTGATAAAGGCTATGATCCAGATGAGCAACTTAAGTTCCTTTGTGGAGGATGTGGTAGCACGTCTCATCCGTCTGCCATATGTCACCTCTTTCAAAAGGAAGATGGCCCTCCCACAGAACCAACTGATAATATCTGCACGGCTTGTGGCAGTTCATCCATTCCGACTGTTTTATGTCACTTCTTCCAAAATGCTGCTAGCTCTTCCACGGAACTTCAGCACTTATTCCAACCTTAACATCAAGATACATATGAGCAAGTTCCTGACACTTATGACTATGACTGGGGAGATTATCAAATCCAGAACCTTCAACTCCAGTTAATTCCTGAGCAACATGAGCAGTCACTATCCCAGCAGCAGAATCCTGACATGCATCAACATTACAATCAATTTTGGATGGACCATCAAAATTTGGACTACAACTGCATACAAACTGTTGAGCATATTTCCCAAGTAAATCAAAGTTCATCAGAGTTTCAAGATGATTTTTCATTGGACAGACCACATCATTTACAACCAGATGAACTGATGGACTTGGAGGACTCTCAAAACCTAAATATTCCTGCTCCAAGTCAGATGAAGACCACAACACATGATTCTGAAGAGCTAATGGTGCAACGAGGGATCCTAGCTTTACAACTATTACTACAAATTTCTAATAAAGCTGTTGATTCTTCTATTGATGATATAGATGTTAGTGGACTCTTCATTATTTATGATGATGATGTGGTGGATAAAAGTGTAGGGACATGTACTATGGAGGAAATGCCCCAAGGATCACCTCCTGTGGTTGCACAACCAATTGATATAATGGAATTTATAAGAATGGAATTGGTCGATGATAAATATGTAGGGACTTGTGCAATGGAAGCAAAGCCCCAAGAATAACCACTTTCAGAAGCACCATCACTCGAGTCAGAGCTAGAGCCACCACATAATTCTGAAGGGGTCATGTCCATTTGTTTAGAACTTTCAGGTACATCTCAACAATGCAAGGCTAGTATTTCTAGTGATCTTTTGAAAAATTTTATAGAGGTACCTATAATTGATTTTGTTGGATGTGATTCAATTTTTGATACATATTCAATTCATACTAATATGGTTCTAGTTCCTTCTTATATTACATGCTTGTGGGAGGTTTACCTTTCTTTTGGGTGTGTAGGTTTTCAAGAGGCCCATAGTTGGAAGCTCAGACTGAACTGTCTTCGACCACCTAAAAGAATTTCAAAGAAAACGAAGATGGAAAGAGTTATACTTTACTCTGTAGTTCCTTTGATGAAAGCTCCCTCCATAATAAGAGCCCTTGGTAAGAGAGTGATGAAATATCTTACCCCTCCAAGAGCGAGATTTCGATGAATCTAATGAGGTGGTCGAGCTAATAATCTTAAACGAGCGCTTCTTGGGAGGCAACCCAAGTTCATTTTCTTCATTTTCATTCATGTCTTTAGTTCTTTCTAGTTTCATTTCTTTATAATAAACATGTATTCTCTACTTAATTTTTGTTGTCTACTTTTTTTATAGGATTCAAAGATTAGGAGGAGGGCAACTATACGGTGGAGAAGTTAATGACATGGGCATTTGGCACGCATCATTTGGTAACTTCTCTTACTTTTAATCTCCTCCACATTGCTTTTAGTTTTCATTGGAACAATGAAAAGTTTAAGTCTGGGGGATGCATTAGATGCATTTGGTTTAGTTTAGTTTTTGCTTATTTCTTTTGCATAATAAGTTTTTCCTAGTTGCATCATTCATCACATTATGATTGTTTGTTCCTTAATACAAAATATTAGCACATTTCATCTAGATATTTATGTTGTGATTTGGTATGCTAGTATGCCTATTGATCTTTATTTTCCTCTCCATAGTAGCATGAAGTGAGCATTGTTATTACTAGAAGAATTTGAATGTTGGCCTAGTTTTAGGATCTCTTCACATTATGCTTGACTTTGATGGTAGATATTTTTGAAAACAGTCATGATTCATAGAACCGGACTAGTACTCTAGCTTCTATGGTGACCTCTCAACTACATTTTGGTTACTGGATAAACTCAGATCATGTAAGCTCATTTGAAAAATCAATCCAAAAAGAAAAATGAAAGTTTGTTCAAGTTTGATACTTTGCAAACATTAAAAAAAATAAGGAAAAAATAAGGGATAAAAAAATAGTTATCGTGAGTGGAAACTAGCAATTCACCCCTTTGAGACTCAGTTAGGTTACTGGGGAAATGAATGTTATGTTTCTCTTGATACTGAGTATTCCATTGAGACCTTGTGTCGACGATGCATAACATTTTTGAGAGGAACGAACATTGCGTGTGGCAGGTAAGTGCCTATCGCTGGAAGTATGAGGAACACGGTTAAATGAAAAATTGACTAGGCTTAGAGATTGACACTTGAAAAAAGTTAAGCCACTTATTACACTGAGCACGGAGAACTTCTACTTAGGCCACACTCAAACACTTTTGGTATTATGCTCATCAATAAAACTATATGATAGGTTTATATTGATTCACTATGAATTATTACATGTCATCTACGCACATAAATCTATATTGCGGGTTTTGTTTGAGGACAAGGAAAGGTTTAAGTCTGGGGGTGTGATGTGCGTAAATTATATATACTTTTATGCATGTCTTGACACACATCTACTTGTATTTCATTAGCATAATCTATGTTTATTGCACTCTATTTCATTGTAATGTCATACTTCCATTATATTTTGTTCGGAGATCTACTCTTTGCTTGTTTTTATTGACAGGATGCTATTTGGAGTGAAATTGGAGCAAAAACACACACAGGAGCTTGGGCCGTGTAGGCCACACGATCGTGTGACCATTAGCATGTTCAGGTCGTGCCAAATGGCACGACCGTGCCTGGAATCCAAATATGAAGAGGGCCATGGCCGTGTGAGACACACGGCCGTGCCAACATCCCGTGACAAGCAACACACGACCGTGCCAAATGGTACGATCGTGCCAACGATCCAGAGGAGAGAAAGGTCACGACTGTGTGAATCCACACGGCCGTGTGACCTTGGCAGAGAAGAAAAAGGCCACGGTCGTGTGAGCCACATGGCCGTGTGAGCCACACGGCCATGTGACTCAACCCAAGAAGAAGCCGTGTGAGGCTGTGTGGATTCGTGTGACGAAGAACACAGGACGTACCACGCCAAAACAGGGCTATGCTGAATTCTGGGCAGATTGCAGACCGTTCGTAATTTGGCCATAACTTTGCGTTCCGTTGGAGTTTTGGGATGTTATTTATACCGAAATGTAGCTGACTTCAAGATCTACAACTTTTCTTCAGATCCAACAGAGAGAAAGCATTGTCTGCCCATGCTAAATGGCATGGTCATGCCTTCCAACCACGGGTTCAACTGGACCTCCTCCCAAATTGTAGACCAAACTTTGAACCGCCATAACTTTCGGCTCGGTTGGAGTCAGGGCTTGATCCAAGTATCAGATTGAAGATAATTTCAAGATCGACAACTTTGGTTCAGGATAAATCACTAGAAAACCTGGTTTAATGGGTGAAAAACTAGGTTTACCGGACCCCTGTAATCCTGGTTTTCCTGGGCAGCTTGGAGGAGGTATAAAAGGATCAAGAACCCTATTCTTGGGGCATCTTTTGGTTTGGGATTTCGTCCCTCTCCTTGGGAAAGGGTTCTCCCCTTTGGGGGAAACCCTAGAGCTTCATCCACCGCCATCCCTTGACGTTCCGTCCATCTCTAGAGTAAGGAGGCATCCCCAAGACATCGGAAACCTCGGCAAGCATCTCTTCTTCCCCTTCTTCTCACATCAAGGGTTGTAAGTATTCTTTACTTTATGTTTTGGGGTTATTCTTCCCTCACAATGGAGTATATCTCCTTTTCTATGGATGTAGGGAGTAGTTTTGATGTATTGATTGATGTATGAACTAGTGTACGCTAATTTCCTTGTTCAATGAAGGTTTTATGCCATGCTCTACGTATGTTGTGCCTCTTATGTGTTTGATAAAGCGTGTGAATGGTATAAGCATGTAGACATGAGGGATTTATCTCCTTGTTAAGGTTGCTACTAGACTGGATAACTGGGGATCCTTAGTGACAAAGGATACCCATTCAATCAGACATATTATGCCTTTAGTGACAAAGGACATTGATACTTATCCAATTTATGGAGTCAAAAGGTCTTAACATAAGGATTAATCCTTAAACATGGAGGGTAAGGAAGTGACTATGCATTAGGGACATAATCCTACATCATAATGAAATCGAAATCTTAGAATCCATCTCCCAAAGCTCAATTGTTGGTTGCTACTCGGAATACCATTCTAGTTCCCCTGTACAAAAATTTGTACAAGCATAGAACTTAACCTAGTTACCCATGTGTTCTACTGAAGTTAAACTTGGATTGCAAACGATGTTTAACATTATTAATCCAAGTTGCTCTTCTGAAGTTAAACTTGGATTGGAAACGATACTTAACATTTTTACTCCAAGTTTAACCGAGATGATATTCCTAAGTTAAACCATATTACAGAAGTTAATTAAATATCTATTTCAAAGATCGGCTTCCAGGTTAAACATGACGAGACACTAGGCCTTCTTGGTTATGAGATCATCCACCACTTCCTAGACAAAGCCTTTCAAAGAAATCAGATATTTAACTTCTTATAGTAAGCTAGGTTTAACTACAGAGACCTCAATAGAAGCACAATATCGAAACATGAAATCGAAACACAAAATCGATAACAAAAACGATAACATAAAATCGATAGCCTCTTGTGTTTGGTTTTTCAAGATCTATACAAAGAACATGAACTAGTTATGATGTAGAAACAAATAACTAGTTATATCTTTCTTTGTAGCTTATAGACCTCTTGATCTTTTGTTGTATTCCTCTCCTTCTCTTGGACGTCGTGTGGGCGATGATCTACCAAGATGAAATCCACCTAAGCTCCTTCTTTTCCTCCAAGACTCTTGAGCCACCAAGGGATGCCAAAATAGGAAACTTTCTTTCTTTCTTCTTCTTGTTCTTCTTCTCCTTCTCCTTCTAGTAACTAACCGCCTATGTAGAGTCTTCTCCTTTTTCCTTCAAGTTTCGACCACCAAGGAATATGGATGCCGACCTTAGAAAGAAGAAAAGAAGAGAAGAAGGAAGGTGTGCCGCCGACCGAAGGAAGAGAGAGGGAGGAAGGGGCCGGCCACACAAAGGAAAAGAGAGGAAAGAATAGGGTTGTGTTCTTTCATGAGGCACCCTCTCATTCTCTTTTATAATCCTTGGTCAAGGTAAAAGAGGAAAGTTTTAAACATAATTAAAACTTCCTTATTTGTGGCCTCCCTTTAAAAAAGAAAATTTTAACAACAATTAAAATCTCTCTTTTCTAAAATTCCTATTGTATATGGTAATAAAGGAAAGTTTTAAAATTAATATCTCTCTTTAAAACATGTAGACAACTACAAAAAAAAGAAAAAATTAATTCTTTTTAAATCATGGTTACAAAAAAGGAAAATTTTATCAAAAATTAAAATCTCTCTTTTAAACATTATAGATAACTACAAATAAGGAAAGATTTTAACAAAATTAAAATCTCTCTTTAATCCTTTGTAAATAGCTATAAAAGGAAAGATTTTAAAATTTTAAAACTCTCTTTTAAAACCATGATGATGACTATAAAAGGAAAGTTTTTAACAAAATTAAAATCTTTCTTTTAACCATTGTAGATTACTACAAATAAGGAAAGATTTAACAAAATTTTGTTTACAAAACTTCCTTTTATTTTACTTTGGTCGACCCCATGCTTGGTCACCATGAAGGGCTTGGTCGGCCCTAGCTTGGGCTCCAAGCTTGGCTTGGCCGACCACAACAAGATGGGTAAGAAGCTTGACTTTAAGTGGATATAAGACTTTATAAATAAGAGGCTACAACAAGGGTCGAGAGGAGGAATTGGTTTTAGTCTCCCGATGAGCTTGAGCTTCCCGTGTTCGCCCCGAACACCCAATTCAAGTTCATCAATAATAACTCATACCACTAAAGAATTATTATTGCACTATCGTACCAATCCCATATTACAATATGAGCTCCTTCTTATCATGAGTGTGTTAGTCTCCCTGTGTTTAAGATATCGAATGCCCACTAATTAAATGAGTTACTGACAACTCACTTAATTAATATTTAGCTCCAAGAGTAGTACCACTCAACCTTATTGTCATGTCGGACTAAGTCCACCTGCAGGGTTTACATGACAATTTTTATGAGCTCCTCAAGGGGGCATCATCAACCTAAATTACTGGGACACAGTTTCATTCTATAATCAACAATACACCATATAAATAATATCATTTCCCAACTTATCGGGCCTATTGATTTAACGAACTAAATCGCACCCTTTGATAAATTAAAGAAATAAATATTAAGTATACGTGCTTGTTATTATATCATGATTAAGAGTACGCACTTCCATAATAACAGAGGTTTTGTTCTTTTATGTAGTCAGTATAAAAAGAAACTACCTCAAATGGTCCTGCTCAATACACTCATAATGTACTAGTATAATTTTATAGTCAAGATAAACTAACACCAAATTACACTACAACTACTCCAATGGTTTGCCTCATTCCATCTTGGTTGTGAGCTACTATTTATAATTTATAAGGAACTGATAATATGATCTTCTATGTGTCACCTCACACCATGTTATCTACAATATAAATTAAATGGACAACTACACTTAGCATAAATATAGACTTTTGACCAATGTGATTCTATAAATGTTTATACAAAAGCTAGGCTTTTAGTATACATCCTAACTCCCTCCAAGATCGATTCTCTCATCCTTCTCTTTATCTCTTCAATCACTCTCATTAGTTTGCAAGCGCCAAAGCCAACTTTCGACCGTCTAGATAACTTACTTTGCGACATCTCTAGTGTTTAATTAACAGTCCCTGTGGATTCGACAAATCTTATATATTACTGACGACGAAACCGTACACTTGTGGTAACGTAACAATAATCACGCAGTTATATATATTAAACAGCTCACACGGTTGTACTAAAGATAGCGGAAAATGAAAGAAAACTCATACAAATAAAACAACACATAGACTGCTAATCGACTAGGCTTACAGAACACAACAAATAACAAAAATACCACATAACAACACTCCAGAAATAAAACTGAAATATACAATGCCAAGTACACTTAATACATAAAACAAATAAAACACAAATAAAAACGGTAACAGTCTTCTGATGTGACGTGGGAACCGGCGGACATGATACTCCAAGCGACTCCACATACCTCTACCTGATATCTGAAATAAAAATATATCAACGGTGTGAGTTCAACAACTCAGTGGATACCGGATAGACATGCATAATAAGATATAACTAACAGTAATAATTATGCGGTACAGTTTCCTAAACAAAAGTAGAAAATACAGACTGAAAAGGGCTGAAGAAACTGTACTCGCAAGAACCTCCTATCTGGAAATAAGGGTTGTCAGACCAGATACAAAATGTCACCTGTATGCATGTCAATCATATGCAACCACCAAAATGTAACATACATAATGTAGCAAGCATAAATAATAATTGTAATCCATGCATATGATGCAAAAATGACATGTGTCACCCCTCACGCCAGTCAACCATCTCACACGCGATGGTGAGACCGAGTGGATAGGGCTATGACAACTATACACTCTGCCATCACTGCTCCTGAGTGGCCGAGTGGACAGGATGTTGTCAGAGTACACACATCCTCTTACCCCAAATAGAGTGGAGGAACTCAATGCTCTTATCTCTCTGAGACAGTCCAGAGGAGGGATCCCTGCATGCTACCACACTGTAGTCAACACTACCCAAGAGTAGACCAACGGAGCCTGACAGATCAAACTGCACACACCCTGCCTGATATACCACTAACCTATGAGTGGTTGTGTGTGCAGATCATGTAACTGGCGATGTGCTCAACAACAATGGAGTCGACAATCACACAACATACAATCATGCAAGATGGTGCATAACACTAAATATGTAGATACTGACAGTATACACCTCCATATAAAATGCACTAAAAAGGAAATAAATCATACAATGATCTAGGAATCATAAATCTACGTACATAAATCGAATATGACAAATAACGAGTCTACTACACAGTAGGTCAATATATGTCACTATTTCTAAGAACAGGAGTACACATGACAACAATCAAGATGATATAAGCATAAATATATAACAGATAAAAATATAGACATACTACAAGAACCAAATAGTGACATATAAAAGCAAATGCAAACATAATCATTGCTACTAGCTATATACTATTATGCATATCTAAAATGACTGTATCAAAGAGATAAGTCAGAAGTACCCGCCTCAAAAATAGAGATCGTATCCGAAAGATTCCACGTTGAGACGCTCGTCTTGAATCAAAGTCCTGTAACATCATGCATATAATTTTAGCTAATCCGAAGTACACCAATTAACTAAATCCAAATTCCTATTAACCATGAAACCCTAATTTATTCATTGATCTCGGTTAATAAGATCTAACTCGAAGCTTAGATTAGATCCAACATTTTAACCAAAACCACATGACCATCTATCCCTAACCATATCCGCATTAATTCGGATTTAAGCTACAGCAAGAACAAATTCCTAACACCTTACCTCAATCTCACAGCCACTCTTGTTGATCCACAACCAGGGATGGTTACTGTCGGAAGAGTAGCTGCTGGAAACCACCTCACTGTTCAGATCAAGAAGGAGATCAAGAAATCAACACACCAATTCCACAACCTAATACCAGAACAATTTGTGCACCTTACCTCTTCTCAAACTAGCATTGTTGACTCACGATCGAAAAATGCAGTTGCTCGAAATTTATAGCCGACACCTTCCAAAAGCCAATGCCAGGAAGCAATTATCCAGTTAACACAACATCCTATCCTGAATTTGAACTCCAGACCTCTGCAAAACCTAGAACCCATAATCAATGGACTTACCTAAAGCTGAAGTGGTTGTTGGTGGCTGTATCGGGCGGAGCTAGTGTAACGCCCGAAAATTCTCAAAACTATATTATAAATATTCTATGGTTTTTCTGGAATTTTTAGATATTTTTCCGGAATTTTCCGAGTAGCGGAAGCAGCAAAAATAATTAGAACCGCAAAATAGCTTAGAAGGGAATCGAACCCGGAACCTCTCGGATCCGATAACTTTTAGTTAACCTTAGTAACCGGTGAACCCAGCAGGGCCGTGCTGAAAGAAAGAGGAATCAATTATATTTATATTAGAGTTGGGTTCAATTATCCACTTAATATAAATAGAAGAGTTAGGTTGGGTTTGGTTTATTTGAGAATTTGGTTCGGCAAACTCCACCCCTCCAAACCCTCACGCCGAACACCCTTCTTCTCTCCTTCTCTCGGCGCCAACCACAAGGAAGACCTAGGGTTCTCTCCCTAGGGCCCAAGGACATCTTCCGGCCATAACTCCGGCACGAGGACGCTCTCCTTCGCGAAGGGAACGCTT
This sequence comes from Zingiber officinale, assembly GCF_018446385.1. Classification (NCBI taxonomy): domain Eukaryota; kingdom Viridiplantae; phylum Streptophyta; class Magnoliopsida; order Zingiberales; family Zingiberaceae; genus Zingiber; species Zingiber officinale. The sequence continues at coordinate 126,402 of NW_024589825.1, forward strand.
AGACGCAAGAAGATCGTCGAGAAGTTGTCTCCACCGGAAATTCTAGCGATTAGAATTGTAAGGAAATTAGCGTACGAGGTAAGAAACCCCTCACCTGCAGTATAAGTAGCTCCGTTTGGGTTTTCTATGCATTAATTTAGCTATACGCAGATTTTTATCGACGCTTAGCGTGAAATTGATCCTCCTCGCAGGTTTAGGGATTTAGTGAGCACTTTTAGATGGGCCGGACACGTAATCCCTCTTCAGTGGGGGTTTCTAGACGTTGTCGGGTGCCTAGAAGTGGTCTCCCTAATAGAGAAGAGAGTTGGGACACACTAAGTGTTCGATAAAATAGCTAGTAAAGTAAAAATACAAATTAGGCATTTTAACAGCTCAGTTGAATGCATTAGAAGCATCTAAATCAGTAAATCAGTTTATTCTAGCTTATATGGGACTACGGTCCAATGGGTGGGCTCCCACAATCGCCTCTGGGTTCAGACAACCTAGCTCTAGGTTCGGATAACCTAGAAACAGCAATTTAGAACAGTTTAGCTATATTCAGTATTTTACTTTCAGTTGGGACTGTACCGGATTAGATATCCATTGGGTTGGACTCCCACAGTCGTCCCTAGGTTCAGATAACCTAGTAAACCCTACTAAATTCGGTACTTGCAAACCCGGGTTTAGTTAGGGATGCGCGCACAGTAAGTACAGTTGCCGGACCCAACAGTACATGATTATTATTTTGATCTACTATACTATTAGTTTTCAAAACTCATAAAATCAGTTATGTTAGTTGAGTTTGATTTCAGCTTCAAGTTAGCTTCAGTTAGCTTAGTTCTCTATTATTGTTCTATGTGATTAGCTTGCTATGCCATGTTTCAGCTTACATGTTCAGTTATTTCAGTTTATGCTTGCAACCATAGTATGCCATGGCAGGACATGTTTTCAAATAGCATTCTTTAAAAGCATGTTTGCATCGTTGCATGTTTTAGTGAGGTAGTTGGGTTCTTACTAAGCTTTAAGCTTACAGATTCTACTTTCCTTATAGCAGATAAAGGTAAAGGGAAAATAGACTAGCAGAGGAAGCTGGAGTTCAATGCAAAGATGGTGTGTGTGGCAGGAACTGGAATAAAAGATTCTCAGGGGTTTTAGCAAGCTTAAATAGTTGAATTCTTAGTATTTCTTCTTTCATACATTTTTAGACCTTAGAATGTTTAAACCATGGGAGATTTATTTAGTTTGTTAGTAATTATGTTAGAATGCTGGTTAATAGTTGCTAGAATATATTCCAATTGATTTTAGAATTGTTGTCTGAGGTTTTGGCATGCCAGAGTGCTGAAATCAGAGTTCCAGTGTGAAATCAAAAACTCCGATCGATCCATGGATCGATCTGGGGTCCCCGATCGACCCATGGGTCGATTGAGGGCTGATTCCGCGAACAGAAGGTTTTTGGATCGATCAGCCGATCGATCCAGTCACATTCTGCCACGAACAGAAGGCCTCTGGATCGATCGGTCGATCGATCCAAGCTATTCCTCGTGAACAGAAAGGTTTTTGATCGATCATTGGATCGATTGACTTATGTTGGATCGAACAGTCGATCGATCCAAATAAAGTCCTGTGCACAGAAGCACGCTGGATCGATCACTGGATCGATCAGCGAGCCTGGATCGATCAGCCGATCGATCCAGATTATCACCCGAGCACAGTAGCGGTCTGGATCGATCTAACAGAGAGCCATCGACCCAGTTCAGTCTGGATCGATTGGGAAGTTCAGTTTCGACCGAGAAACTTAGCAGATCAGCTTCTAGTCCATAGGGGATGTAGGATACATCTTGTATCCCTTAGACTACATCCTTCAGTACATGTAAAACCAAGAATAGTTATCAGTTAGCAACAAAAATTTAAATTAGATCAGTTTTCCGCACAGTTAGCACAGCATAACTGTAGCGATCAGTCTTACAGCCTAGTAGTAGAAGGCGGGTCGTTACAGAGTGGTATCAGAGCCAAGTTCCATACTTTCTACACACACATCAGCATTGAACCTGCAGCTTCCAAGTAAGAATATCTCTACTTTAATTATGGCTTGCTTTCATGTTTATGGATAATTATAGCATGCTTATATATGATAGCTTTAACATGTTTATAGTAGCTAGTTAAACATGATAGTAGAAATTCTATAAACATGATTGTATTAGTTATGTATGTCCTCTGTGTCTTTAGAAATGGCATGAGGACGCCCAGCTAGAAGGGCACCAGCCACTGAGCCCCAGCATGAGGCAGGCAGTTCAGTGCCTCCCCCAGACCTTACAGCACTAGTGGCTCAGTTACAGCAGCAGCTAGCAGAACAGCAACAGGAAATAGCCACCTTAAAGGCTAGTCAGCAGAACACTCCCACTGTCACCCCGGAGCCAAACTTGGCAACACCAGTAGTCTTAGAGGTTCCACCAGTCCAGCCTACAGCACCAGTAGCCCCAGCAGCAGTAGAGGCAAGGAGAGAAGCCTATCTGATCCAGTGGCAGAGAGTCAAGCCAGAGAACTTCTCAGGCACTAGTGAACCATGGGATACACAAGCCTGGTTCAAAACACTGGAGAGTACGATGGAGCTTCTGGACTGGCCAGAACACGAGAAGGTGAAGTGTGCCTCCTTCTGCCTGACAGGGGATGCACGCATGTGGTGGGAGAGAATCAGAGCGAAGCGCCCAGTGAACCAGATGTTGTGGGCTGACTTCGAGAAGGAGTTCTTTGAGGAATTCTTTCACATGCGGGTCACGAACCGCCACTACGACGAGTTCACAGAGTTTCGTCAGGGCAACCTTTCAGTGGAGGAAGCCGTGAAGAAATTCAACAGGTTGGCTCGTCTATGCCCAGAACTAGTCAGCACAGAAAAAGAACGAGTTCGGTTGATGCTCAAGATGCTGAGGCCGGAAATAGCAATGAACCTGGCTGGCGGCATCCACAGGCCGCAAACCACCGAAGAACTAGTCAGCAGCGCCTTGACCACTGAGCACTACCAGAATAATATCAAGTAGCAGAAGCAAATCCTCTCAGAACCTAAGGGTCAAGGAGGCTCAGGTACCCAGAAGCAGCAGGGCCACAGCTCTCATGGCTCTAACTGGAAAGGGAACTCCAGCAACAAGCGCAAACCAGGGAGTTACCCAAAAGGAGGACCAGCCAGCAAGCAGCCCAGTTATCCAAAGTGTGCTACTTGTGGGAAATTCCATCCTGGAGTTTGTCGTAAGGGCACACGAGGATGCTTTGAATGTGGACAAGAAGGGCACATGGCTAAGCAGTGCCCAAACAAGACCAGTCTTCCTCAGCCACAGTCGATTCAGTACGAAGGCCAGCCAGCTCAGTTACATCAGATGCAGGCCGCTTTAGATGGTCCACATATCAGCCAGGGCAGAATAGAAGCTCCTCTAGCTATGACCAATGCGAGGATTTACTCACTCACCAGAGAGGACGTAGCAAATGCCTCGACAGTTGTTACAGGTCAGATTAGTATTTTTCAGCAAATAGCAACTGTCTTATTCGATACGGGGGCAACCCATTCTTATATAGCCAGGGCATTCGCAAACAAGTTAGCAATACCTCCAGAGGTACTCGGTAGTCAGTTTCTGACGACTTTACCTTCGGGAGAAATTATGGCATCTATGCACTGGCTCAGAGCAGTATCAGTTACTATAGCAGACAGAGAGCTCTTTTGCGATCTGATAGTACTAGATATGACTGACTACGTTGTCATCTTTGGAATGGACTTCCTGATCAGATACAGTGCTTCCATAGAGTGCCGTAAACAGAAAGTCGTATTCCAACCCGAAGCAGAAGCATAGTTTGAATACATCGGGAAACCAAGGAGATCGTTAGATTGCATGGAGTCCCACGAACCATCATCTCAGACAGAGACAGTAGATTCACATCACACTTCTGGGAGTGTGTACAGTCAGCTTTGGGCACGAAGTTAAAGTTTAGTACAGCTTTCCATCCTCAGACAGATGGACAGACGGAGCGGATAAATCAGGTACTCGAAGATATGCTCCGAGCATGTGCCCTAGACTTCAAGAGAAGTTGGTGCAAATATCTGAGCTTAGCAGAGTTTGCATACAACAATAGCTATCAGGCCACTATCGGTATGGCACCTTACGAGGCTCTCTACGGGCGGAGGTGTAGATCTCCAATTTGCTGGTATGAGGGTGGTGAACAGAAAGAACTAGAGCTTCAGACAGATCTAGTAGCAGATACCACAGCAGCTATATAGCAGATCCGCCAGAGGATAGAGACAGTTCAGAACCGCCAGAAGAGCTATGCTGATACACGGCGCAGACCCTTAGAGTTTTCAGTTGGGGATTCATTGTTCCTCAGAGTAGCTCCCATGAAGGGAGTAATGCGGTTTGGGAAAAAGGGCAAGCTAAGTCCTAGATATGTGGGACCATACCTTATCAGCAGAAGAGTGGGCAAAGTAGCATATGAGCTAGAGCTACCCCAGGAAATGTCAGCTGTCCACAACGTATTTCATGTCTCTATGCTGAAGAAGCATACCCTAGATGCCACCCAGGTGATTGAGCCCCAGTCGGTACAGATCCGCGAAGACCTCAGCTATGACAGTCGGCCTATTAAGATAATAGACCGAGTAGTTAAGAAATTACGGAATAAGGAAGTACCATTAGTCAAAGTCATTTGGCACAGTCACACAACAGAAGAGGCAACTTGGGAGACAGAAGCCAGCATGAGACAGAAGTACCCAGAATTATTCTAAGTTTGAGGATGAACTTTTTATAAGGTATGGGGGATTGTAATGCCCGAAAATTCTCAAAACTATATTATAAATATTCTATGATTTTTCTGGAATTTTTAGATATTTTTCCGGAATTTTCCGAGTAGCGGAAGCAGCAAAAATAATTAGAACCGCAAAATAGCTTAGGCGGGAATCGAACCCGGAACCTCTTGGATCCGATAACTTTTAGTTAGCCTTAGTAACCGGTGAACCCAGCAGGACCGTGCTGAAAGAAAGAAGAATCAATTATATTTATATTAGAGTTGGGTTCAATTATCCACTTAATATAAATAGAAGAGTTAGGTTGGGTTTGGTTTATTTTAGAATTTGGTTCGGCAAACTCCTCCCCTCCAAACCCTCACGCCGAACACCCTTCTTCTCTCCTTCTCTCGGCGCCAACCACAAGGAAGACCTAGGGTTCTCTCCCTAGGGCCCCAAGGACATCTTCCGGCCATAACTCCGGCATGAGGACGCTCTCCTTCGCGAAGGGAACGCTTAAACGCGAGAAGATCGTCGAGAAGTCGTCTCCACCGGAAATTCTAGCGATTAGAATTGTAAGGAAATTAGCGTATGAGGTAAGAAACCCCTCACCTGCAGTATAAGTAGCTCCGTTTGGGTTTTCTATGCATTAATTTAGCTATACGCAGATTTTTATCGACGCTTAGCATGAAATTGATCCTCCTCGCAGGTTTAGGGATTTAGTGAGCACTTTTAGATGGGCCGGACACGTAATCCCTCTTCAGTGGGGGTTTCTAGACGTTGTCGGGTGCCTAGAAGTGGTCTCCCTAATAGAGAGGAGAGTTGGGACACACTAAGTGTTCGATAAAATAGCTAGTTAAGTAAAAATGCAAATTAGGCATTTTAACAGCTCAGTTGAATGCATTAGAAGCATCTAAATCAGTAAATCAGTTTATTCTAGCTTATATAGGACTACGGTCCAATGGGTGGGCTCCCACAGTCGCCTCTGGGTTCAGACAACCTAGCTCTAGGTTCAGATAACCTATAAACAGTAATTTAGAACAGTTTAGCTATATTCAGTATTTTACTTTCAGTTGGCACTATACCGGATTAGATATCCATTGGGTTGGACTCCCACAGTCGTCCCTAGGTTCAGATAACCTAGTAAACCCTACTAAATTCGGGACTTGCAAACCCGGGTTTAGTTAGGGATGCGCGCACAGTAAGTACAGTTGCCGGGCCCAACAGCACATGATTATTATTTTGATCTACTATGCTATTAGTTTTCAAAACTCATAAAATCAGTTATGTTAGTTGAGTTTGATTTCAGCTTCAGGTTAGCTTCAGTTAGCTTAGTTCTCTATTATTGTTCTATGTGATTAGCTTGCTATGCCATGTTTCAGCTTACATGTTCAGTTATTTCAGTTTATGCTTGCAACCATAGTATGCCATGGCAGGACATGTTTTTAAATAACATTCTTTAAAAGCATGTTTGCATCGTTGCATGTTTTAGTGAGGTAGTTGGTTTCTTACTAAGCTTTAAGCTTACAGATTCTACTTTCCTTATACTGCAGATAAAGGTAAAGGGAAAATAGACTAGCAGAGGAAGCTGGAGTTCAATGCAAAGATGGTGTGTGGCAGGAACTGGAATTAAAGATTCTCAGGGGTTTTAGCAAGCTTAAATAGTTGAATTCTTAGTATTTCTTCTTTCATGCATTTTTAGACCTTAGAATGTTTAAACCATGGGAGATTTATTTAGTTTGTTAGTAATTATGTTAGAATGCTGGTTAATAGTTGCTAGAATATATTCCAATTGATTTTAGAATTGTTGTGTGAGGTTTTGGCACGCCAGAGTGCTGAAATCAGAGTTCCAGTGCGAAATCAGAAACTCCGATCGATCCATGGATCGATCTGGGGTCCCCGATCGACCCATGGGTCGATTGAGGGCTGATTCCGCGAACAGAAGGTTTTTGGATCGATCAGCCGATCGATCCAGTCACATTCTGCCACGAACAGAAGGCCTCTGGATCGATCGGTCGATCGATCCAAGCTATTCCTCGCGAACAGAAAGGTTTTTGATCGATCATTGGATCGATTGACTTATGTTGGATCGAACAGTCAATCGATCCAAATAAAGTCCTGTGCACAGAAGCACGCTGGATCGATCACTGGATCGATCAGCCGATCGATCCAGATTATCACCCGAGCACAGTAGCGGTCTGGATCGATCCATGGATCAATCCAACAGAGAGCCATCGACCCAGTTCAGTCTGGATCGATTGGGAAGTTCAGTTTCGACCGAGAAACTTAGCAGATCAGCTTCTAGTTTATAGGAGATGTAGGATACATCTTGTATCCCTTAGACTACATCCTTCAGTACATGTAAAACCAAGAATAGTTATCAGTTAGCAACAAAAATTTAAATTAGATCAGTTTTCCGCACAGTTAGCACAGCATAACTGTAGCGATCAGCCTTATAGCCTAGTAGTAGAAGGCGGGTCGTTACAGCTAGGGCACGAGGTGGCGATAGGGACAGGAAGATGTGGGGCTGACTACTATCTCCATGGTCGGTAGCAAACCATCGGCGGCGTCGGAGACGGAAACTAGGGCACGCAGGATGAGTGGTCAATCGGTGGAGATTAGGGTAGAGGGGGTCAGCATTGTCATTGGGTTGAATGGAGCTGACATGATCCACTTGTGGCATCGAGCTGTGGAGGCGGAGAGGGATTGCGCTACCGTCGCTAGGGCAGAGAGAAGGGGGGGGGGGGGGGGTCGGCGCTAGGGGAAAAAGGGAGAGGGCTCGGCTTCCCTTGGCCGAAGGCTTGTAAGCGTGGAGGAAGAAGAAGCGTGAGGCGTCGGGAGGGCGGCGCCGGTTGGGGAAGCCGAGAAGGTGGTCCGTGTCGGGTTAGGGACGGCGGCATTGCTCGGCGTCGCGAGGGAGAGGGGGCGCGAGTCAGCGAAGTTAGGGCACGGGAAAGTGTTGGACCCCGTGGTGTTTTGATGTGATCAACCAAGTTGGTTAGGTTCTGCTTTGTGTTTGATCCCCGTGTCTGAGTGTGCAGGAGCTTAAGAGCGCAGGAAATCGAGTGGAAGACGCAACTAGCGAGAAGGATGGCACGAGAAGGGAGCCGACGGGCTCGGTGCGTCCGAAGGACGAGAGAGCTACAGAAGAGTACACTGGTGGGCGAGAAGAACATGCACGACGTTCGAGGGACATTAAGCTAGGGAGGAAGACTGCTCGAGGAAAAGGTCGGGAATTGGGTTCAGGTAAGTCCTATTCTGGTTGGTCGCAGTCACCCAAGTTTATCGGAGCTTTGGAAGCTGAAACAAAGTCAAAAGGAGCTAAAGAGCTAGCTGTAGGTGCCTTAAAGGAAGTGCTGGAGGCGCCTGCGCAGTCCTCTATCTTGGAGGCGCCTTCAATAATGGAGGCGCCTTCAACACTGTTGGAGGTGCCTCCAAGCTGGTCAAATTGGCCGTTCGAGCACAGGATAGAATTCTATCCACTCACAGAGTAGGAGGCGCCTTGAACCTCATTGGAGACGCCTTGGACCCTCGGGATAGACTTTCCAGGCACTATATAAAGGCCCTCGGAGTTAGGAATTAGAAATCAACTCAGTAACCAACTCTGTATTCATTCCTAGCAACTAGTGAGCGCTCTAAGTGTGTAAAAAGGCTTCTCCACCTACAATGAAGGAGACTCTGCTAGTGCGATCTTCAACTGTCTTGGATTAACAACCGTCTTGGTTGTAACCAAGTTAAACTTCTGTCTCCGCTTTTATTTATGTTTTAATTTTATTATTGTTGTATTTTTGAGTTGAAAGCTTTGAGGAGGGTATACTTTTATTTTGTAGGCAATTCACCCCCTCTTGCCGACCTCTGCTACACCAACAATTGGTATCAGAGCCAGACCGTCTCAGAAGGACTAACCGCCGACTGAAGCACAACGATCAAGACGATGGCCGGAGCGAATATTCATCCCCCGAAGTTCGACGGAGACTTCGTGACATGGAAACGCCGGATGGAGGTATTTTTCAAGACAGAATTTGATATTTGCTTAATCATGAAATATGACTATGCAGTTCCAAAAGATAAGGAAGAAAACACGTGGAGCAAGAAGGAGCAAGCCGATTTTATCGCCAATGGAAAGGCAGAGTTCCACCTGCTTAGCGTGCTGCCACCCTAGGAGGTAAGTCGGATCGGGAGCTACGATTCCGCTAAAGACCTCTGGGATAAATTCCTAGAGCTTCACGAAGGTACCTCGGAAGCTAAGCTAGCGAGGCGTGACATCCTCCGCACCCAGTTAATGAACCTTCGGATGAACAACGGCGAGAAGGTAGCGCAACTCCAAGCAAGAATTAAGGAGCTAAGAACTCAATTAAGCAATCTTGGAGAAGAAGTATAAAACCGGGACTCGATCTGGTACGCACTCAACGCCTTCCCCAGAACTCCAGAGTGGGCCTCCTTAGTAGATGCACACTACATCTCTAAGGACTTCGAGGTAAGTACTTTAGAAAATTTATTTTCAACTTTTGAAATTCACGAATCTCGAGTTGCAGAGACCAGTGGAGTAGTGAAGACCAGTCAGAACATTACTCTAAAGGCAAGATCAAATGACTTTGACTCCGAAGTCTCAATTGACCAATCGAAAGCGGCACTACTGGTAAAGCGTTTCAATAAGTTTTTTAATTCTAATAAATTTAGATCGTAGACAAAGAGGCATCAGCAAAGAAAAAGAACGGTTCGTTGTTACAATTGCAACGAAGAAGGGCACATCAAAGATGACTGCCTAAAATTAAAGAAAAAAGAAGAAAGAGGAGGAAAAGACAAAGTACAAGAAACCAGAATCCTCCAAGCATAAGAACCTGATGGTCACTTGGTCAGATTCGGCTACTTCCGAATCAGACGTAGAAGCCTTCTCTGGGTTAATACTAATGGCTAACCATCAGCTGGAAGAAGAGTCAAACTCAGAAATGAGCATAGATAAAGGGGGAGGAACTTCAGACGAGGAAAGCTGTAGTGAAGGGGGAGCATCACCAAGTCAGGTAAGTAAGGTACGCACTCTAACCCCCACTCAGTCGTTTAAATTTATCAAGTCTCTTTTAAAAGATTTATTTAAATTAGAAAAAGAGAATGTTGACTTAAATAGAAACTTAGAAAAGTTGAAATCAGAAAACGATAACTTAATATTAGAAATTGAAAAATTGAAATCTGATGCATGTTTAAAAAAAAAATATTTTTCAGAAATCAAAACTTAAGATTTATGAAAAACTAAACTGGTATGTTAAACATCATCAAAGTCAACTTAGGAAAATTCCTAAAACTTATGTACCCCCCCCCCCCAGATTTTTGATTAATCCTATAGAAAGGAACCTTTATTGGGTTCCGAAATCTATGCTAAATTAATTTTCTTTTAATTAAGGCTTTCAGAAGAAAAATTAAACGTTAAAATTTCTTTATGAAGTTTGTCTAAGTAAGTGGTTGTTGCTCCAATAACCAAAAAGGCCTAGTGCCTCGCCACGACCTGGAAGCTGAAATATTGAAATAAAATGTTTAATTAACTTTCTGAAAAAAATATTAAAACTAAAATTAAATAATGCTTTGAAAGTTTTTCAAATATTTTTGGAAAATTCTAAAAAATTTTGACTTAGAAATTATTTTGAAAAATTCTAAAAATTCAGTTTACTTAGAATTTTTTTTGGAAAATTCTAAAAAATAATTATTTTGAAAATTCTAAAAATTCAGTTTACTTAGATTTTTTTTTAAAAAATTCTAAAAATTAATTTTGACTTAGACATTATTTTGAAAATTTTAAAAATTCAGTTTATATAGATTTTTTTTTGAAAATTCTAAAAATTCATTTTTGCTTAGATATTTTTTTTGAAAAATTCATCTTGTTCAGAAATTTTTCTAACTTAAAATTTGCTAAATATTTTTGTTAAAATCATATTCTCTTATTATTACCCCGTTTTTACTGTGATTAAAGAGGGAGAGAAAAGTACAAATTTAGGGGGAGAGACTTTTTTTTTAAAAATTAAAAATATTTTTAAAAAATTCTGGTTAACTCTTAATTAAGTAGTTGTAATTTTCTTTATTACAAACTTATGCTTAACATGTTAGTTTAGTATTTTTATTTAAAAAATTACTACTTGTTTATTTTAACCCTAACTTGAACTTGGGTTGATGCACATCAAAAAGGGGGAGATTGTTGGACCCCGTGGTGTTTTGATGTGATCAACAAAGTTGGTTAGGTCCTGCTTTGTGTTTGATCCCTGTATCTGAGTGTGCAGGAGCTTAGGAGCCCAGGAAGTCGAGCGGAAGATGCAGCTAGCGAGAAGGATGGCACGGGAAGGGAGCCGATGGGCTCGGTGCGTCCGAAGGACGAGAGAGCTGCGGAAGAGTACACCGGCGGGCGAGAAGAATTTATGCGGCGTTCGAGGGACGTTAAGCCGGGGAGGAAGACTGCTCGAGGAAAAGGCCAGAAATTGGGTTCAGGTGAGCCCTATTCCGGTTGGTCGCAGTCACCCGAGTTTATCGGAGCTTTGGAAGCTGAAACAAAGTCAAAAGGAGCTAAAGAGCTACTATAGGCGCTATTAAGGATGTGCTGGAGGCGCCTGTGCAGTCCTCCATCTTGGAGGTGCCTTCAATAATGGAGGCGCCTTCAACACTGTGGAGGCACCTCCAAGCTGGTCAAATTGACCGCTCGAGCACAGGATAGAATTCTATCCACTCACTGAGTAGGAGGCGCCTTGGACCCTCAGGATAGACTTTCCAAGCACTATATAAAGGCCCCTAGAGCTAAGAATTAGAAATCAACTCAGTAACCAACTCTGTATTCATTTCTAGCAACTAGTGAGCGCTCTAAGTATGTAAAAAGACTTCTTCGCCTACAGTGAAGGAGACTCTGCTAGTACGATCTTCGACTGCCTTGGATTAACAACCGTCTTGGTTGTAACCAAGTTAAACTTCTGTCTTCTCTTTTATTTCTGTTTTAATTTTATTATTGTTGCTGTATTTTTGAGTTGAAAGCTTTGAGGAGGGTATACTTTTATTTTGCAGGCAATTCACCCCTTCTTGCCGGCCTCCACTGCACCAACAAAAAGGAATAAAGAAAAAGGAAAAGAATAAAAATTATTTAAGGAAATTCAACATTTCCTTGTTTAAATGGGGTAGCTTAAACAGACTTTTCCTTGGTCCAATAATTGATCCCCTTAAACTCGTCATATGAGTCTCGAAAATTTTTCAGAAAATTTCTAAAAATTTTTAAAAATTTCGTTAAGATTATTCATCTAATAAACCTTATTATTTAATTATTATTTGGGTACCGTATTTTACTTGGACTTCTCAATTCTCATTTTCATGGTATCTATTATTTCTTCACTTTCCTCATCTTCATGTATCTTCTCGACAATTTCCGACGCTTTAGCACCACTACGCTCATCCTTTTGGCTACCAAGACACGATCTTTTCTCCTCCTCCAGCTACTCGAACTCACAGTCGTCCGAATCAATACTCACCTCTGGAAAATCGACAGCCTTCCCCTTCGTGCTCGGGTTGACCCAACTAGGATTTTCAAATCGCCCATCACCGCTGCCTCAACCATCTCCTCATCATGGCTATTTCCATCAAAGGAGACTCCTTTACGACGCTCCTCGTGCAAATTTAATACAAAGTAGTCGAGCACAATGACTATGTCGCTGGAGTCGTGCTCTTGTGAGGGCTTCCAATCGTCCTCATCGGCGTTGGGGCCCATCGGGATCTCCTAGTCAAGAAACTCGAGATTTCCTTCCATGGCAGGCGCGGTGCTCAAGAACAGAAAGACGAGGAGACAAAGGAGGAGGAGATCGAGAGAGGAGAACAAGGGAAACATGATGTTGTGGTGCTGATTTTTGGATGAATAGTAATAGAGGAGGGAAGAGGGTAAAATAGAAAATGAAATCAATAAGATTATGTTGTTTAAATAATTTTAAAAGCAAGTACTGAAATGGGAAAAATGCAAGTAAAAGCAAGCACTGCAATGGTCAATGGGGAAAATGCAAGACTACCCAATCATTTTGCCATTTTCTTTCTTTCTTTTGTTGATGTTTGATCGATATCTCTCAATTGAGTTTGAATGCACCAATCATAATGAATAACTGAATGAATACATGTACAAACACGGGCAATAAATACATTCTTTTCTAGTACCTTTTAAAAGAGATAAAAGAGAATTATCAAAATTGATCGGATCAAATTTTTAAATCAAATCAAATTAGTATTTAGATTATTCTAATAATTTTGTTATAATTATTAGAATAATTCTTAGAATAATTTTGTTATTTATTAATTGGTCAATTGACCAAGTACTTTTTGAACATTATATATTGTATTGTCCTTAGGGCAAATATCAAACAACAATAGATTTTATTGCTATCATATTATTTCTTGCTCTCTCCCTATTCTTCCTTTTACATGGTATCAGAGCCATCTCTTTTTATCTTCCCTCAACTTCTTGAGGTGAAGATCCAATAAATGGCGAACCCTTTTTAATTTTTTCCCTCAAGCCTCTTCTTCTTTCCTACGTATTTTAATTTTCTCGCTCTTCTCTGTTTTCTTCCGCCGCCAACCCCTTTGTTTCTCTTTCCTCTTCCTTAATCTCTGTGTTTCTCTTCCATAGAAAAAAAGGATTTCCTTAACGATTCTGTCTCTGTGATTTTTCTCCACGGCCATCAACCACAAGGTAGAAGCTCTTTCTTGTGACACCATCCAACAACTACCGCCGGACAAGTTATTTTTACTTTAGATGTCAAATACTCAACGACATCAAAGAGGCCAAAAGCAAAGTTCAAACTGATGTCAGATTTGTCACATCGTTAATCATACTGGAAATATATGCCCTAAAAGACTTGATTGGTTTCGGGTAAAATGTAAAATTTATCTCGAAAATGGATATTTTGATATTCAATGTCCTAGTCCATTTGACTCAAATTTCATTGGTGGTCCTACAACCTCAAGACAACCATCTATTTCACAAATATATCCTAAAGTCCTCTCATCTGTACCTACTTATGGTAAAGCCCCAGAATTTTCATCTACTGATTGGTATATTGGCACTGCAGTAACTCATCATGTCACATCAGATTATAATATCCTTACAGACGTAATGTCATATTATGCCTCAGATACGATTCAAGTAGACGATGATTCAGGTTTACAAATTGCTAATCTTGGAAACACATATGCTCATTTATCTAATCGAACTTTTCACATGCGCAATGTCTTTCATGTTCCATCTATCACTAAATATTTACTTTCTACACGTCAGTTTTGTCTTGATAACAATGTCATTTTTGAGTTTCATCATAATCATTATCTTATAAAGGATAGAAGAACAAATGCTATTGTGTTTTATGGGAAAATCAAAAATGGCCTCTACTATCTTCAGAGTTCTTCAATCAAAGCTTTTGTTGGTGAACGTACAAATAAACCAACTTGGCATACTCGACTTGATCATCCTTCCCTTCGTATTATTCAGTCAATCATCAATAGGTATGGTTTACCTACTTTCATTATCTCCTCTCCATCTCATTCATGTAGGGCCTGCATGGAATCTAAAAGTCATAAACTACCTTTCTCTTCATCTGATCATGTTTCTAATTTTCCACTTGAAATAATCCATTATGATATTTGGGGCCCTGCACCTATTTTGTCTAATCAAGGTTTTTAATATTATATTATCTTCATTGATCATTTTAGTAAATATATTTGGCTCTATCCTATAAGAAGGAAATATGATTTATTTGATATATTCTGTAATTTTCAAATTCAAGTTGAATGATATTTTAATCGTAAAATACTCTCCTTTCATTATGATTGGGGAGGCGAATATCAAGCTCTACATCATCATCTTGTCTCTTATGGAATTGTTCATTGAGTTTCTTGTCCTCACACTTTAAAACAAAATGGCTCTATTGAGAAAAAATATAGACATATAGTTGAAACTGCCTTAGCTCTTCTTCATCATGCATCGGTTCCACGTAAATTTTGGGATGAAACTGTTAGCACTGCAATATATCTCATAAATCAACTTCCTACTCCATTGTTCAATCATAAGTGTTCTTTTGAAAAACTTTATAATCAAATCTCTGATTACACTTTCCTTCGAATTTTTGGTTGTACATGTTATCCATGGTTACACCCCTATTCTAAACACAAACTTGACTCTCGTTCACTACAATGTGCTTTTCTTGGTTATAGTAATTTTCATCATGGTTATCGTTGCTTGCATATACCAACAGGACGAATTTATATTTCACGGCATGCTACTTTTGATTGGTCTCTATTCCCTTTTTCGGTAGTTTCTTCGATCTCTCCTCCAGATACAAGTGACATTTTCTTGATGCCACCTAATATTGTCAGAAGTGATGTCACTTAGGTCCTACTTCGGAACTCTCTAATAACTCCTATACCATCAAAATCACCTCAAGTTGCTGCTCTAATCTTGGAAGCCTCACCGGTTGAAGATAATATGCTCTCTAGTTCTGGATCCTCGAATAATGCAAGTCCGTCATCTACATCACCATGTCAGCCTACTCCTCGTCGTCATCAACAAGTGATTCAGATGATAATGCTCCTCGTTGCATGCTTCCCATTAATGACATTTATGAGCATTACCCACCAAATGCAACTTGATATCCCCTTTCACGAGATCTAGTGGTCTCTTCAAAATCTATTGAACCAACTTATTTTACACAAGCAAGCAAGGATCTAAACTAGTGTAGTACAATGACTACAGAATTTGATGCACGTCTTCAAAATAGAATATGGAGTCTAGTTCCGTGCACTCCCTCAATGAATGTTGTGGGCTCTAAATGGGTATTCCATCTTAAGCATCAAGCTGATGGTTCTCTTGAACGACACAAAGCTCGACTTGTAGCTAAAGGATTTAGTCAACAACCAGGTATTGACTTTAGTAACACTTTTAGCCTAGTCATCAAAATTACATCTGTCAGACTATTATTATCAATAGCTGTTAGTTCTAATTGGCATGTACAACAAATGAACATTTCAAATGTGTTTCTCCATGGTCATCTTGAGGAAACTATATTTATGGAGCAACCACCTGGGTTCATTCATCCACAATTTCCATGTCATGTTTGCCAACTTAATAAATCCTTATATGGTCTTCAATAAGCTCCTCGTGCATGGTTTCATCGACTATCTAATTGGTTATAAGCTCAAGAATTTTCTGGATCAAAGACTAACTCGTCTCTATTTCACAAATATAATGACGGATCTATGATATTTTTTCTTATTTATGTGGACGACATTCTGATAACTACAATGATCATAAGGGTATCACAACTTTATTAAGTCTTCTCAATCAAGAATTTCCTACTTGAGATTTGGGTATTACTCATTTTCTCTTGGTATTGAGCTTATTCCACATGAGGATGACTATCTTCGCTCTCAAAGTAAAATACATTACTGGACTTCTTCAAAGAGCCAAAATGGATGGAGCACGTCCGGTCTCTACACCAATTGCTATAAACAACTCTCCAACTTCATCCTCTCTTGCTCTATCTGATCCACAGATTTATCGAAGTATTGTTGGAGCTTTACAATATGTCACTATCACATGCCCTGATATTGCTTTTACGGTAAATTGTGCTTGTTAATTCATGCATGCTCCAATTGAACAAAATTGGGATAATGTAAAAAGAATACTTCGATATCTCAAAGGTACTATTTTACATGGTCTTCTTTTATATCGCCAATCATCTCGAGATTTACATGCATATAGTGATGTAGATTGGGCAAGTTCTCCTAAAGATAGACGCTCTACTAGTGGATATGCAATATTTCTTGGACGAAATCTTATCTCATGGAATTCGAAAAAGCAACCTAAAGTATCTCGTTCAAGCACCGAGGCAAAAATATAAAGCTATAGCAAATACAACGATTGATCAATTGATTGAGACGAAATCCAGACGGCTTCTGTTCGCGAGAAGCCTGTTCTCAATCGATCGTCCGATCGATTGAGACCCTTCAATCGATCGGGTGATCGATTGAGGTCTGATAGTTGCTGAAAGTTCATTTCAGTCAACTTCAGAAACCCCTAGAAAATTCTACAAAATTTCAAAAATCGTGAAAATTTGTGTATATATTATTTAGGGTATATATTTTCAAGAAAAAATAGTTTTCTAAGAAAATACATCATCTTTTTAAAGATTGACACAAACTTGAAAACTTGCAAAAACTTCAGTATTTTCTTCAAGTTTGTGTTTTACTATTCAATGATGATTACTATCAAAAGATGGCCTTCACCAAGGTTTTCCAAAATCATTTCAAAACCATTTTCAAAACCAATATCCCACCATGTTCCTTGGGCTTAATGCACATGACTTGTATACTAGCTTTCCCAATGATGGAAACACACATAACTATGTGTTTTGATGAACTTAAAACTCAAAAAGAATGCACTAAATAAACATCTTGAGTTTTGTTCATCATCCTAACATCTCACTTGTATCTACTGTGTACTAAAACACATACAAGTCACCTTATAGGTCTTTGTGAGATGTAGATTTTGGTTTTGCCTTAATCTAGGGATCATGCATCTTTATCTATGCATTTTGAGTGGCAAACATCCACCAAGGATGTTACTTGTTTATATCACCTGTTGATAAATGTCATTTGTCCTTAATTTTAAGGAAATAAACATAATGCATGATAATGTTATGGCATACATCAAAAAGAAATAATTTTCAAAAGAAAATTTCTTATAACTACATGATGTATGTATGTCATGACATGATATTTTTGTGTTTTTCATCATAAGGTACGAATGCAAAAATAATCATGATGTCATGGCATATAGTGAGCAAACAATCATGACAAGGTTTAGCATAGATAAAATACCTAGATTACCTATCTAAGTGTCCTTAAACCTTAGCTAACTTAAAATCTAACCTAGATTGCCCTCTAAACGCTCCAAGAAAATGCCAAAATCTAAATTGACATTTTTAATTCTCTTGACAAAATTTATGCCGATTAAAATTAAGCATATTCCTCAAGTGTTGGCATATTTCATTTTTCCACAAGAGTAGCACATTTAATTAAGGCTTAGATTTGCCTTAAATTACTAAGAAAATACCAACGTCCCAACTTGGTATTTCTTATGCTTTCCCAAATTGTGCCAATTAAAAATAAAATCAATACTTCTCAAATTTGGCACATTTTACTCTTTCAAAGAGTAAATCATAAATCCATTTCATTTTCAAAGGGTTAATAATAACCTTGAAAATGCTCCTTGAGTGTCAATTTCTTCAAAGTTGGGTTAACTACCCTTCTTCTTAGAGTTGACACTCTCTAACCCATCTATGGGATAGAGAAGATGCTCCTAGGAACCCAAAATCTATTGGTGCTCCTTGGATGCTCTAGGTACTCACTAGGGATAACTTCCCTAGATACCTTCCTAGTGACCTTGTTTGGCTTCTTAGAAGCCTTGGTCACCTTTTCTAGGTCAACCCTAGGGATTTCTTCCCTTGTGACCTTCCTAGTGACTTTCTTAGACTTCTTAGAAGTCTTAGTCACGTTTGTTGTTGCAAAAATACTTCTAGGAATGACCTCCCTAGTATTCTTGACTTGACCACTAGACCTAGGGTTTGTTCCATAACTATATGGAACTCTATGATAAGTAGGTACATCTTTTTTGGTTTTAGGTTTGTATCCCAAACCTCTATTGCCCTTGGATGACCCTTGTTGCCCTAAACCTAGACTTTGCTCATTTTGCCCTTTAAGGATATTTTCCATCCTTTTTAGGGTCTTTTCTAGTTTGTCAAGTCTTGATCTCAAGACTTGATTCTCCATTGCTAAGTTCTTAGTTTTTGGTTTCCCATTAAGTCCATGAGCATTTTGGTTTCTAGGCTTGTAGCTAAAATCCTTAGAGTTATTGCCTAGACTTTTACCTACCTTCCTAGACCTAGGTTTGGTTGTCTTAGCATGGAGAGCCACATGATTTTCTTTGATAACATCATGCCTCCTATTTTCATGGTAAATAGCATTAAAATGATATAGATTAGAACTATCATGCTTTTTACCATTGTTTAAGGAAGTAGGTTCAATGAATGATACCTTCCTTTTTACCTTGGAGGCTCCCCCTTGAGTTGTGCTTCCTCCTTGAGCCTTGACCATCTTCTTCCCCTTAGGGCATTGACTTCGGTAATGCCCCTTTTGATTGCAAGAGAAGCACACAATGTGCTCCTTGCTCTTCTTTGTGTTGGGGATGGTCTCCTTGGGCTTCTCCTTGCCCTTTTGTGCCACTTGGCCCTTCTTCTTGACCAATTTAGGGCATTTACTTTTGTAATGCCCTTTTTCCCTACACTCAAAACATATAATATGATTTTTATTTTTAAATGAACTATTTATACCTTCTTGTGTAGGGGTGACTTCTTCTCCTTTGGATCCGGATGTGGAGGCTTCCTCTTGATCCGATGATGATTCTCCTCCAATAGATATGACTTGATTTGTGGAGGTGGAAGCTTCTTCATCCTCTTCTCTTCTTGACCCGGATGTGAAGACTTCTCCTTCCTCTTGATCCGGTGTCACCAAAACTTGCTCCCCCTCAATCCTAGAGGTGGAGACTTCTTCATCTTCATCTTGTACATGGAACAAGGAGTATGCTCCCTCCTTGTTCCCTTCATTGCATTCCCTCGAAGATGAAGCTTCGTCTTGGACTTCTTCTTCGGAAGTTGAGCATCTCTCAACTTCAGAGTCCTCCTCTTGGTATTGCTCCAATGAGTCACCCTCTTTGGATTCCTCTTGATTCAATACAATGGAGGGGATCTCATGGATTGATGCCAATTTGCTCCAAAGCTCCTTTGCATCTTCAAAATTTCTAATTTTGCAAAGAATGGCGCTTGACAATAAATTAACCAATAATTTGGTTACATTGTTATTCGCCTCACACCTTTGAATTTGTTCTTGGCTCCATTTACTCTTCTTGAGGATTTTGCCCTTTGAGTTTCTTGGAGTCTCGAAGCCTTCCAATAGAGCAAACCATTGCTCTATCTCCATCATCAAGAAATTTTCAATTCTTGATCTCCAAGAATCGAAGCTTGTAGATACATATGGTGGAGGCACCCTTGTGTCGAATCCAAGTCCGTCTTGGAATTCCATGTTGAAGCTGAACAATTGAAGAAATCTTTGACTTGAAGAATTTTGCTCCAACTTCTTCACCCTCTAGCTCTTTGCCCCTTCCGGCGATGATTCCGGTGAAGAGCGGCCTCGCTCTGATACCACTTGTAGGATCAAAAAGAATTTAGATATCTCCACAATGACATAATATTGTCCACTTTGGGCCTAAGCCCTCATGGTTTTGCTCTTGGGCTCTACCCAAAAGGCCTCATGCCAATGGAGATATCTTTTTCTTATAAACTCATGATCTTTTCCATGTGTTTTCAATATGGGACTATGTTTGTAACCTTGCAACCGCAACAATAATGACATAACATAAAGTACATGTATCAAATGTTCCACCATGACATAACAAAAGTATCGAAACCTAAGCCAAATTTGCATTGAGAAGTAAGGAAGTCAAAAATATATAAAACATGGCATAACACAAAATACATGTATTAAATGTTCCATAACATAATAAAAGTATCAAAACCTAAGCTAAATTCGCATTTAGTAAGGAAGATAAAAATATATAAAACATGGCATCAAATGACATAATACAAAGTATCAAGGTAAAATAAAAATATAGAAATAACTATAACATGATATGCCAAAAAATCCTAACATAAAACTTATTAGGTAAAATCTTCCTCCAATATGAATTTACTAGAGAACTGCAAAAAAATAAATAAATAAGAGTATTAAAAGAATAAATAAAAAAGAAACTCAATTAAAAAAAAAGTTCATACTTTGTAATTTAAGAAGAACCACCACCGCCATCATCATATCATCATCACCGTCATCGCCACCGGGAGGAAATTGATTCGGAGCAGAACTCAACTGAAGATGTTGCAAAATCCAATCTTATTGTCGGCACATTTCTCTCATTTCTCGATCTCTTTCTCTCATTTGTTCATCCCTTTCAGATAAAATGCCCTTCAACTGACAATTTATACTGTTCCTAATACATGTGAAGTTGCATTAGCTATTCAGAGGAAGAAGTTTAAAACAACAACAACAAAAACTAAAAAACTCTCTTTCACATATACATATGTTCAAAATTTCAACAAGTAAGCAAAGTAAATATTTCAAAATGAAAGAGTTTATTATTAAAGATGCAAGGATATATGCTTCACACTCAAATCAAGCAATAAAAAAGAAAACCGCAAAAGCAAACCAAATATATTTTTTCAAGTCAGGTTTAATCTGATGAGAGTTTAAATTTCTTTGAAACTAAATCAACTTGGTCCTGTAAATTTTTTTCTAAAAATCCAACTCGACCTATCATGATTCCACCTCCAATATGGATCCTTTCTAATGTTTTCTAGTAAACATTTAACGATAAGAATATCTATTTTCTGCATGGCTGCTTAATTTTATGTCATTGGAACAAGAATCATCATATTCACATTTTAATATCTAGATTGATGCTCTGAACTCTTTGCAATGAAGGTAATATTACCAAAATGCAAGAGATGACTTGTGATTGGCCGTTGCTAGGGGTCGGAAGCGCCCGCTAGGGGGTCGGAAGCAGCCGCTGCCGGCTTCCACCGGCCCCCTTGCCCGCCGCCGCCTCCCTTGCCGTCAGCGCCTCAGCCTGATCGGCAGCAGCCACCCCAGACTACCGCCTCCCCCTTGCTGTCATCGCTGCGGAAGAGTTGCACCACAACTGCCAACGGGGTGTGAAGATGGAAGAGAATTGAGAAAAGGTCATTGAGTATTTAGGACAAATTTTGCGACGAAATTCTGGGACGAATCCATAATTCGTCCCAAAAATCTGGGATGAATCCTAGATTCGTCCCCAAATCTAGGACAAATTCGGGATTCGTCCCAGAATTTTAAATTTTTTTAAAAAAAAATAATTGGAAGGCTTAAATATGGACCTAAAGACATCTAAATTTCATGAAACAAGTTTTTGTGTGTTCGTATCATTCTCCTGATAGTAATAATGCCCTCATAAATAGTTTTGACTTAATATATTGAGTGTGGTGATTTTTTAACCTAAATTTAACCTAACTCGGGTTAAAAATTTACCGCACTCAAAATATTAAGTTAAAATTATGGATGTGAATGTTTTTACAATCAAGAGAACGATACGAACACATAGAAATTTGTTTCATAAAATTCTGATGCCTATAAGTTCAATACTTAAGCCCTCTAATTTTTTTCTTTTTTTTTTTTAAAAAAAAAATTAATTCTAGTACGTCCCTAAATTATGGATAGGGATATAAATCATGAGCTCAAGCTTGTACAGTTGTATGAAGGTGGAGAGAAAGAATTAAGGGAGGGAAAAGGTGACGTGTATGGTAGATTGGTAATTAATACAAGAGGTCAGTAATGATAATAATGAAAAATAATTTTAAATTTATTTAAATCAATTAAAATTTATTATATTTGACTTATTTAAATAAGTCTATTGACTTTAGTAAATAACAGATTAAAGAATTATTCTATTTCTTTCCTCTATCTATTAGTTTCTACGTGGTATCAGAGCCATCTTCTTTACCTTCCAATTTTCTTCTTCCAAAATTTTGTTATAGCAACTACGAGAGTTTTTATATGATGGTTTGACATCATCATTTCCAGTGTGGCAATCTCGACAACTTTGATGATGGTAACGACAGCTTCAACGACAACAACTTTTCTTTTCCTTTCATCAACGACTCTTTTCTGTCGACGGCAGCAACTTCGGCAATGTCAATCATAACAAGATTTGTTTGTTTTATTCATCCATTCATTTTTTTCACTTCTTTGTTTTTCTTATTTTCTTCTTCATACTGTTACAAAAAACAAAAGCAGGGCAAAAACTGAGAAAAAAAAAATGAGAGCAAAAAAAAAACTCAAAAACTGTGTAAAAAATGTCATCTTTATATTCTAGTTAGATCTCTATATTCTACTTAGATCGCTACGCCATCATAAAATATCTCTTTTCATTTTCATATAGTTTCTTCTTTTTCAGTTAAATTTAACCATGATAATTATTTACTATGGTAATTACAATTTCTTCTGTTACTTTGTGTTCATGACTTACTTGATCATGTTGATAGTAATTCGTCTCCACCTTAAAAAGATGATTCATCCTATTCTATTTGGTTTAAGAAAGATCATTTAGTCTTGACTTGGTTAATCTCATCAATTACTAAGCTTATACTTCTCATGCTCATTGGCCTCAACACCTCTCGTCAGATTTGGGAAGCTCTTGATCATTATTTTGCATCCCACTCTCAAGCACGGGTTCTCCAACTTCGTCTACAATTATAGTCTGTGCAATGAGGAGATACCTCTATCAATGACTATATGCAATCAATTACGACCGTTGCCAACAACCTAGCTACAATTGGATATCCGGTCTCTGATCCAGAACTATTAATGCATGTTTTTGCAGGTTTGGGTCATCAATATGATAGCTTTATTCCCAGTGTGATGACTTGCATGGATCGAAGTGTCACTCAAAACTCTTCATAGTATGTTATCTTCTCATGAAAGGCTTCTATAAATATAATCTCAAAGGATGTCAGTTTCTCTATCTTTATTGGCAAAGCCCTACAATCTGATCAATATAATCAGGCTCTTCCCCAACACGGTCATTAAAATCCAATTGGAGGTTTCAGAGGTCGAGGTCGCTGTTAGATTTGCTTCAACTATGGTCATTATGCTCAAAATTGTTATAAAAGATATGATTCAAATTTTTGAGGAGGATCTGTATTATCAAATCGACTCCCTCCCGCATCTTGGAAATCTAGTACTCAATTATCTCATTCTGGAGCATTCTCACTCTTCATCCGTCCAATGCAACGTCATCAATTTCTGAAACCCAAGGATGGTATCCAGATTTTGGAGCGACTCATCATGTTACATCGAAGTGTGATATTCTTACAGAAGTTTTGCCTTTTCATGGACCTAACATAGTACAAATAGGCAATGGCTCAGGTTTATAAATTGCTCACATTGGAAGCACATCCTTTTATTCATGTGGTCGTACTTTTCACATGCGCAACACTCTTCATATTCCTTCTATCACTAAAAAATTATGCTCCATTCGTTAATTTTCTCTTGATAATAACGTGTTTTTTTAATTTCATCTTCATCATTGTCTTGTGAAGGATCTCGCGACAGGAACTATTTTACTCTAAGGGGATACTAAAAATGATCTTTATCATCTTCAACCCACCTCTCTCAAAACCTTTGTTGGAGAACATACAGATAAATTTTCTTGGCATGCACGTCTTGGTCACCCGTCTCTACGTCTTGTTTTGGATATTATTAATCATTTTGGTTTACAACTTTGTTAGCGTCATCATCTCATTTATGTGAAGCTTTTATGAAAGTAAAATACCATAAACTACCTGTTGCATCCTCTACTTGCAACTCTAGTTTTCCTTTGGAAATTATTTATTCTGATATATGGGGTCCTGCTCCTATTCTTTCTAATCAGGGTTTTCTTTACTATATTATTTTTATTGATAACTTTAGCAAGTTCACTTCGATTTTTCCTATGAAAAGAAAATCTTATCTCTTCGATATTTTTTATCATTTTCAAAAGCATGCTGAGCATTATTTTGATCGTAAAATACTCTTCCTTCATTCTGATTAGGATGGAGAGTATCAAACACTTCATCATCATCTTACTTCCTCTGGCATCCTCCATCGAGTCTCTTGCCCCCACACTCTTGAGCAAAATGGATTTGCTGAGAGAAAACATCGTCATGTTGTTGAAATTGCCTTAGCACTTCTTTATCATGTCTCAGTTCCACTTAAATTTTGGGATGACGCCATCCAAACCGCAGTCTACCTTATCAATCATTTATCCACTCCACCACTTCAAAATAAGTGTCCCTTAGAGAGATTTTATAATCGTCCTCCAGATTATTCTTTCTTTCAAATTTTTGATTACGCATGTTATCCTCGGCTAGGACCTACTCTAAACACAAGTTAAACCCTTACTCTCAACAATGTGTTTTTCTTGGTTATAATAATTTAAATCATGGGTACCGTCGCCTCCATATTTCAACTGGGCAGATCTATATTTCTCGACATGTTACTTTTGATGAATTTCTTTCCCCATTTGCAGTTGCAACCTCAGATCCTCCTTCAAATAATCAAGGAACCTATCTAATATCACCGAATAATATACTATAATCTTCACATATTGCTTCATCAAGATATATTGAAAGTACAAGGGGAGATAGTATCTTGTATCCTACTCCATCTCCACAAATTTGAGTAGAGTCAGCGGCTAGTGGTGATCCACTCTCTAATTCTGATTCCAATCCATCTGATCACTCATCTCCAAGTAGCTATAATGATGATAATCCTCGGCGAATGCTTCCTCTAAGTGATATTTATGCACGATGTCAACTAGTTTCCACTCGTTATCCTCTTCCACGTGTTTTTATTGCTTCTTCAAATTTTGTTGAACCTTCTAGCATTACATAGGCAATCAAATATCCAAATTGGCGTGCTGCGATGACTATAGAGTTTGACTCTCTTCTTTGCAATGCAACCTAGAGCTTAGTTCCTCGTACTCCATCTATGAATATTGTGGGCTCTAAATGGGTTTACCGAATTTGGTATCGTGCAAATAGAATTATCGAATGTTATAAAGCTCATCTTGTTGCTAAAGGCTATAATCAACAACCAGATATTGACTTCAATGATACTTTTAGTTCAGTCGTCAAAATTACAACTATCATATTGCTACTATCTATAGCTGTTAGCCCCAACTAGCCGATACGACAATTAGATGTTTCCAATGCTTTCCTTCATGGGCACTTTGAAGAAACTATTTTTATGGAGCAACCACTTGGATTCTGTTAATCCCTCGCGGCTGGCAAGAGGGGGGAGTGAATTTCTTGGAAAATAAAATAAATACCTTTCTCGACTTATAACTTGATTAAAATAACACTTGTACAAAAGGAATTAACAAACTAATTAAAAGAGAGAGGCACAGAGAAGTTTACTTGGTTTGTAATCAGGGGATTATTAATCCAAGACGTTGAAAGCTCACTATAAATCTCCTTCAGGCAAAAAATCCTCTTACAACAGTTAAAGCACTGAATTACAAGACTAAATAGAAGAAGAATCGTTTACAAGTGTTCTATCTAGCTACTTGGATCAAGGTTGTATTTATAGGCTTGATCGGGGCACCTGGAAGGGTTTCGGGTGCCTGGGCATGGATAAGACTTTATTCACGTTGCAACATATCGCAACAGCTAGTGAGTTGATAAAGTTTCTGGTCCGGACTCCCGGATCGGGATGAATCAACCCTCGACTAGGGCTCGCACCCGGGGCACCTTGGGCGCCCGGAGTCTGGGCGCTCGGATCAAAGTCAACTTCTAGTTGACTTTTTATCCGATCTTCTACTTCGGTTCTACTCGCTTGGTGATTTCGACCATCCGGAATAAGGTTCACCCGAACTGATTTTCTGGCCTTCTCGAACAACCTTTTGCTTTAGCTTCTCGTCTCTCGAAAACGTCGTGCTCTTCCTTCTCGTCCACCAGCATACTCTTCAGCAACGCCTTGTCCCTCGAACGCACCAAGTCCATCGACTCTCTTTCATGCCGTCCTTCTCACTAGTTGCATCTTTTGCTTGACATCCTATGCTCCTAAATTCCTGCACACTTAGACACATGACATCAAAACATAACATGACTTAATTTGACTTGATTGATCACATCAAAACTACCACGGGGTACTTACAATCTCCCCCTGTTTAATATTAGCAACCCAGGTTAAGTTAGAATAAACTAAAAATAAATAACAGAAAAAATAGCAAGTATGAATTTTGAAATTAAAGAAAAAATGTGTAAAAATTAAAATGTTACCCTCCTCATACACTTAACCTCTCATACTCCTCCTTTGATTACATGAAAAATAAGGGTAAGTTATGAACATAACTTGAAATTAAGTTTAAATAGAGTTTAAGGGATAACACCACATTAACTATCATCCAGAAAATCATGAAGTTTAAATTTTGAAAAATCTAGATTTTTATAATTTATAAAATAATTTTAAAAAATAATTTGAATAAAAATATCTTTAATTATGGAAAAATTATGAAAATTCTTATAGTGGTAAAACCGATATAATCAAAGCTGTGAAAACAATTTTACTAATTTATGAAATTGATTTAAGTAGAAATAAAATATTTTCTTAAAAAAGTTGTATTTTTTTTTAAAAAAAAAATATTTAAAAATAGTTTCTAAACTCAAAAAAATCGTGGAAAATTTTCTGAAAATGTAATAGAGCATGCATTATTCTAAAAAAATAGACTTTCAAGAATTAAAATTTTTAAAAATTTTAATATTTAAAAATTTATATTTGGATAAATAATTCATAGAAAATTCACCAATAGAAAACAAATTTCAGAAAAAATTTTTAGATATAGAAAATAATAAAGTTTTATAAAAAAAATAAATTTTACAAAAAATAACAATGAGAGCTATTTTAAATTGAGAAATATGAATTTTATTAAAAAAATTAATAGAAAAATAATGCGATGGTAAAAAAATTTTAAAAATTTATCTCTAGACAATTAATGAAATCCTCTTTCTCGGAAAAATTAAATTATCCAGATCGATTGAGGGCCGATTCCGCGAACAGAAGGCTTCTAGATCGATCAGCCGATTGATCCAGTCACATGCTGTCGCGAACAGAAACCTCTGGATCGATCGGTCAATCGATCCAAGCTATTCCTCACGAACAGAAGGGTTTTTGATCGATCATTGGATCGATTGACTTATGTTGGATTGATCAGCCGATCGATCCAAATAAAGTCCCGTGCACAGAAGTACGCTGGATCGATCACTGGATCGATCGGTGAGCCTGGATCGATCAGCCGATCGATCCAGATTATCGCCCGAGCACAGTAGCAGTCTGGATCGATCCATGGATCGATCCAAAAGAGAGCAATCGATCCAGTTCAGTCTGGATCGATTGGGAAGTTCAGTTTCGACCAAGAAACTTAGCAGATCAGCTTCTAGTCCATAGGGGATGTGGGATACACCTTGTATCCTTTAGATTACACCCTTCAGCACATGTAGAACCAAGAATAGTTAACAGTTAGCGACTAAAATTTAAATTAGATCAGTTTTCCGCACAGTTAGCACAGCATAACTGTAGCGATAGGCCTTACAGCCTAGTAGAAGAAGGCGGGTCGTTACAGAGTGGTATCAGAGCAGCTTCCATACTTCCTACACACACATCAGCATTGAACCTGCAGCTTCCAAGTAAGAAACCTCTACTTTAATTATGTCTTGCTTTCATGTTTATGGATAATTATAGCATGCTTATATATGATAGCTTTGACATGTTTATAGTAGCTAGTTAAACATGATAGTAGAAATTCTATAAACATGATTGTATTAGTTATATATGTCCTCTATGTCTTTAGAAATGGCACGAGGATGCCCAGCTAGAAGGGCACCAGCTACTGAGCCCCAGCATGAGGCAGGCAGTTCAGTGCCTCCCCCAGACCTTACAGCACTAGTGGCTCAGTTACAGCAGCAGCTAGCTGAACAGCAACAAGAAATAGCCACCTTAAAGGCTAGTCAGCAGAACACTCCCACTGTCACCCCGGAGCCAAACTTGGCAACACCAGTAGTCTTAGAGGTTCCACCAGTCCAGCCTACAGCACCAGTAGCCCCAGCAGCAGTAGAGGCAAAGAGAGAAGCCTATTTGATCCAGTGGCAGAGAGTCAAGCCAGAGAACTTCTCAAGCACCAGTGAACCATGGGATGCACAAGCCTGGTTCAAAACACTGGAGAGTACGATGGAGCTTCTGGACTGGCCAGAACACGAGAAGGTGAAGTGCGCCTCCTTCTGTCTGACAGGAGATGCACGCATGTGGTGGGAGAGAATCAGAGCGAAGCGCCCAGTAAATCAGATGACATGGGCAGACTTCGAGAAAGAATTCTTTGAGGAGTTCTTTCACACGCGGGTCACAAACCGCCATTACGACGAGTTCACCGAGTTTCGCCAGGGCAACCTCTCAGTGGAGGAAGCCGTGAAGAAATTCAACAGATTGGCTCGTCTATGCCCTGAATTAGTCAGCATAGAAAGGGAACGAATCCGGTTGATGCTCAAGATGCTGAGGCCGGAAATAGCAATGAACCTGGCTGGTGGCGTTCATAGGCCACAAACCACAGAAGAGTTAGTGAGCAGTGCTCTAATCACTGAGCATTACCAGAATAGCATCAAGCAGCAGAAGCAGGTCCTCTCAGAAGCTAAAGGTCAAGGAGGCTCAATCACTCAGAAACAGCAGGGTCACAGCTCTCATGGCTCTAACTGGAAAGGGAACTCCAGCAACAAGCGCAAACCAGGGAGTTACCCAAAAGGAGGGCCAGCTAGCAAGCACCCCAGTTATCCAAAGTGTGCTACTTGTGGGAAATTCCATCCTGGAGTTTGTCGTAAGGGCACACGAGGATGCTTTGAATGCGGACAGGAAGGGCATATGGCCAAGCAGTGTCCAAACAAGACTAGTCTTCCTCAGCCACAGCCGCTTCAGTATGGAGGCCAGCCAGCTCAGTTTCATCAGATGCAGGCCGCTTTAGATGGTCCACATATCAGCCAGGGCAGATTAGAAGCTCCTCTAGCTATGACCAATGCGAGGATCTACTCACTCACCAGAGAGGACATAGAAAATGCCTCGACAGTTGTCACAGGTCGGATTAGTATTTTACAGCAAAGTACAACTGTCTTATTCGATACTGGGGCAACCCATTCATACATATCCAGGGCATTTGCTGAGAGGTTAGCAAGACCTCCAGAGGTACTCAGTAGTCAGTTCCTGACGACCTTACCTTCAGGAGAAATCATGGCATCCACGCACTGGCTCAGAGCAGTGCCGGTCATTATAGCAGACAGAGAGCTCTTTTGCGACCTGATAGTGCTTAATATGACCGACTACGATGTCATCTTTGGGATGAACTTCTTGATCAAATACGGTGCCTCCATCGAGTGCCGTAAATAGAAGATCATATTCCAACCTGAAGCGGAAGCACAGTTCGAATTCGTCGGAGAACCCAGGAGAAAAGCCAAGAAGTTTCTCTCAGCTATGAAAGCACAGAGGTTGATGGATTCAGGATGTACGGGGTTCTTAGCACACGTGATCAGCACCAGTCAGGACACAGACCAACAGCTAGCAGAGGTCCGAGTCGTATGTGACTACCCAGCAGTCTTCCCTGAAGAGTTACCAGGATTAGCACCAGACAGGGAGATTGAATTTGAGATAGAGCTCATTCCCGGTACCAATCCGATTTCCAAAGCGCCTTATCGCATGGCTCCAACAGAACTGAAGGAACTTCATGAGCAACTACAGGAGCTGCTTGACAAAGGCTTCATACGCCCTAGTCACTCACCATGGGGAGCACCTGTATTGTTCGTGAAGAAGAAAGACGGGAGCATGCGAACCATGGGGAGCACCTGTATTGTATAGACTACCGGGCACTGAACCAAGTCACAATCAAGAACAGGTATCCTCTTCCCAGAATAGATGACCTGTTTGATCAGCTAAAGGGAGCAGCAGTGTTCTCTAAAATAGACCTCAGATCAGGTTATCATCAGGTGAAAGTCAAGGAAGGGGATATACCTAAGACAACATTCAGGACTAGATACGGACATTACGAGTTCGTAGTCATGCCCTTTGGCGTGACAAATGCTCCAGCTACATTCATGGACCTCATGAACAGGGTATTCAGAGAATATTTAGATAAGTTCGTTATCGTGTTCATCGATGACATTCTTATCTATTCAGGAACTCAGGAAGAACACGCAGAACACCTGAAAACAGTATTGCAGACCCTTCAGCAGAACCAGCTGTATGCTAAGTTCACAAAATGTGAATTTTGTCTAGATCAGGTGTCCTTCCTGGGTCACATCATCTCAAAGGATGGTATCATGGCAGACCCCAGTAAGATAGAAGCTGTGAGCAACTGGAAAAGACCCAAGAACGCTAGCGAGATCAGAAGTTTTCTGGGATTAGCGGGTTACTACAGGAAATTCGTAGAGGACTTCTCCAGGATAGCCTCCCCACTGACAGCTCTTACCAGAAAGAATAGAAAATTTCAGTGGACAGAGGACTGCGAGAACAGTTTCAGCGAGCTGAAAAGGAGATTGACCAGTGCACCTATTCTGACTCTGCCAGAGAACGCAGATAGCTTTGACATATATAGTGATGCCTCGAAGTTGGCACTAGGAGCAGTGCTGATGCAAGATGGCAAGGTGATCGCCTATGCCTCCAGACAACTCAAGGATTATGAGAACAACTATCCTACTCATGACCTTGAGCTTGCAGCAGTAGTGTTCGCTCTCAAAATTTGGAGACATTACTTGTATGGAGCTCAGTGCAGAGTGTATACAGATCATCAGAGTCTGAAGTACTTCTTCACTCAGAAGGATCTGAATATGCGACAGCGCAGATGGCTAGAGCTGGTCAAAGACTACGATATAGACATCCTCTACCATCCAGGAAAAGCAAATAGGGTAGCAGACGCACTCAGCAGGAAGTCCAGTGCTGCCCTATTATCTCTAGCAGCCATGTCACCGCCCCTACAGAAGGAGATCTCAGATTTCGGTCTTGAACTCATAGTCGGACAGCTCTCTACTATGACGTTAGAGTCTACCTTGCTTGGTGACATCCAGACAGCTCAGGGGCAGGATCCTGAAATTCAGAGAATCAAGCAAGGTTTAGCAGAATCAGAAAGTGGAGAGTTCAGAATATTAGATAGCAGGGTGTTGTATTTTAGTGACAGGCTATGTGTTCCAGATCAGGAGGAACTCAAAAAGAAGGTTTTAGATGAGGCTCACAAGACTCCCTATGCGATGTATCCAGGCTCCACCAAAATGTATCAGGACTTGAAGAAACATTTTTGGTGGCCTGGGATGAAGAGAGACGTCGCTCGATATGTCAGCACCTGCCTAACCTGTCAGAGGGTTAAGGCAGAACATCAGAGACCAGGAGGAGTTTTGCAGCCCATTCAGATACCAGAATGGAAGTGGGAAGACATTTCTATGGATTTCATCGTGGGATTACCCAGAACCATGAATGGTTTTAATACCATTTGGGTAATAGTCGACAGATTGACTAAATCAGCCCACTTCTTAGCCATCAGGATATCCTACTCCATGGAACAGCTAGCTCAGTTGTATCTCAAGGAGATCATTAGACTACATGGAGTCCTACGAACCATTATTTTAGACAAGGACAGCAGATTCACATCACACTTCTGGGAGTGTGTACAGTTAGCATTGGGCACGAAGTTAAAGTTCAGCACAGCTTTCCATCCTCAGACAGATGGCCAGACGGAGCGAGTAAATCAGGTACTCGAAGATATGCTCCGAGCATGTGCCCTAGACTTCAAGGGAAGTTGGTGCAAGTATCTGAGCTTAGCAGAATTTGCATACAACAACAGCTATCAGGCCACTATCGGTATGGCACCTTATGAGGCTCTCTATGGGCGGAGGTGTAGATCTCCAATCTGCTGGTATGAGAGTGGTGAACAGAAAGAACTAGAACTTCAGACAGATCTAGTGGCAGATACCACAGCAGCTATACAGCAGATCCGTCAGAGGATAGAAACAGCTCAGAGCCGCCAGAAAAGCTATGCTGATATACGGCGTAGACCTTTAGAGTTTTCAGTTGGGGATACAGTGTTCCTCAGAGTAACTCCCATGAAGGGAGCAATGCGTTTTGGGAAGAAGGGCAAGCTAAGTCCCAGATACGTGGGACCATACCTTATCAGCAGAAGAGTGGGCAAGGTAGCATATGAGCTAGAGCTACCCCAGGAAATGTCAGCTGTCCACAATGTATTTCATGTCTCTATGCTGAAGAAGCATATCCCAGATGCCACCCAGGTGATTGAGCCCCAGTCGGTATAGATCCGCGAAGACCTCAGCTATGACAGTCGGCCTATTCAGATAATAGACCGAGCAGTTAAGAAATTGCGGAACAAGGAGGTACCATTAGTCAAGGTTATTTGGCACAGTCACATAGCAGAAGCCAGCATGAGACAGAAGTACCCAGAATTGTTCTAAGTTCGAGGACGAACTTTTTATAAGGTATGGGGGATTGTAACGCCCGAAAATTCTCAAAACTATTTTAGAAATATTCTATGATTTTTCTGGAATTTTTAGATATTTTTCCGAAATTTTTAGAGTAGCGGAAGTAGCAAAAATAAATATAAGCGTAAAACGGCCTTCGCGGGAATTGAACCCATGACCTCTAGCCAAACCGAGACTTAATTGAATCCGGCTAGCCAGGAGCCCCAGCAGGGGTGTGCTGAAAGAAGAGGGAATCAATAATATTTATATTAGAGTTGGGCCGAAATATCCACTTAATATAAATAGAAAACTTGAGTGGGTTTGGTTTATTTTTCTTTGGTTCGGGAATTCTCCACCGAGACCTCACCTTACACGCCGCCCCCTCTCCATCTCCTTCTTCCTCTCGGCGCCAACCCTAGGGTTCTCTCCCTAGGGCCCTAAGAGCATCTTCCAGCAGCGGCTCCGACACAAGGACACTCCCCTCCGCGAGAGGAACGTGTTGGCGCAAGAAGACTATCGAAAGGATCGTCTTCTCCGGAAACCTAACGACTAGAACCGTAAGGAAACTAGCGTACGAGGTAAGAAACCCCTCACCTACAGTATAAGTAGCTTCCGTGTGGATTTTATGTTTAGTTTAGCAGTATATAGACTTTCGACACAAGGGATGTGAATTAGCGCACACCAAGTGTTCGATTAAATTGTTTATCGCAGTAAAATGCAACTTAGGCATTTTAGTAGCTTAGATAAATGCAATAGAAGCATTTTTACAGATTATTTAGCCTTGCCTCAACTTTTACAGGACTAGATGTCCAATGGGTGGGCTCCCATAGTCGCCTTTAGGTTCAGATAACCTAGAAAGAGCAAGGCAAGCAATAATTAGTTATATTCAGTATTTTACTTTTCAGTGGCACTGTACAGGATTAGACATCCATTGGGATGGGCTCCCATAGTCGGTCCCTAGGTTTAGATAACCTAGTAAACCCTACCAAATTCGGGACTTGCAAACCCGGGTCTAGTCAGGGACGCGCGCATAGCACGTACAGTTGCCGGGCCCAAACAGCAGCATGTTTATGTATTTTCATCTATTATGTATGTAGTTTTAAACTCTCACAAAACAGTTAGGTGAGATCAGTATAGTTTAAGCATTTGCTAGAATTAGCTCAGTTTATGCTTCAGTTCAGCTCATTTGTATGGTTATGTATGATAACACTATGCTCAACTTTTGGTTACATATGCTATAGATTATAGTATGCCATGTTTAGCTCTTGATTTCCATGTACTGTTTGATAGCATGCCATGTTTTAGTTTAATCAGTACATATTTCAAATAGCATGTTTTAAAAGCATAAATGCATCGTATGCATGTTTTTGTGAGGTAGATGGTTTCTTACTAAGCGAAAACTTATAGATACTTTCCTTTCCTTATACTGCAGATAAAGGTAAAGGGAAGATGGACTAGAGGAAGCTGGTGGTCAATGCAGAGATGGTGTGTGTGACAGGAACTCGGAATGAAGATCCTTAGGGAGTTTAGCAAATTAAGAACTTAGTTTCTTTTCTTAAGACACTTTTATGCATTTCTAGTGGTTAAATGCTGTGAATTAATAAACCTTGCACTATGTCATGTTAGAATGCTAGTTAGTAGATATTAGAATGTTTTCCATGCATTGTATAATTGTTGGGTGAGATTTTGGCACGAACTAGTGCTGAAATCAGAGTTTCAGTGCGAAATCAGAAACTCCGATCGATCCATGGATCGATCGGGGGTCCTCAATCGATCCCTGGATCGATTTAGGGCCGATTCCGCGAACAGAAGGCTTCTGGATCGATCAGCCGATTGATCCAGTCACATGCTGTCGCGAACAGAAGCCTCTAGATCGATCGGTCGATCGATCCAAGCTATTCCTCACGAACATAAGGGTTTTTGATCGATCATTGGATCGATTGACTTATGTTGGATTGATCAGCCGATCGATCCAAATAAAGTCCCGTGCACAGAAGTACGCTGGATCGATCACTGGATCGATCGGTGAGCCTGGATCGATCAGCCGATCGATCCAGATTATCGCCCGAGCACAGTAGCAGTCTGGATCGATCCAAAAGAGAGCAATCGATCCAGTTCAGTCTGGATCGATTGGGAAGTTCAGTTTCGACCAAGAAACTTAGCAGATCAGCTTCTAGTCCATAGGGGATGTGGGATACACCTTGTATCCTTTAGATTACACCCTTCAGCACATGTAGAACCAAGAATAGTTAACAGTTAGCAACTAAAATTTAAATTAGATCAGTTTTCCGCACAGTTAGCACAGCATAACTGTAGCGATCGGCCTTACAGCCTAGTAGAAGAAGGCGGGTCGTTACAAAAACAGTCCCTAAACACACTACAAGAAAAATTGGATTTAACCACACCTAATAGACAACAGTTTTTCAAGAAATTGTTGTCTTTTTTCCATTTAACAACAGTTTTATTGAAAACTGTTGTTGTTCACCATAATGTTTTTTAAATAATAACAGTTTTTCAAAACACTGTTGTCTAATGTGTGTCAAAGACAACGATTTTAAAAAACTATTGTCTTTTAGTGTTGCTTATGTGATAATATACAACAATTTTATTAAACTATTGTCTATTGAATGTTGTTGAATCCTAAAAACACAACAATTTTTTTAACTTCATGAAAAAAAAACTAAAACCCACTTCTCTGTAACTCTTCAAACGAACAAAAACCTATCTCTGACTCCTCCTTCGTGACTCCTCCGCAAAAGCCGCTCCTCCTCCAAATTTGACTTTATTTGGAGGTCAAATGATGGAGATCAAGTAGAATTAATATGAGCCGTTGATCCAGATCAAGAGAAATCTTCCTCCTTCATTCAAATCTAAGCCATCCAACCTTCCATCCAGATTTGAAGCTACATGGACCATTGGATCGAAGCAAGAAGGCAACTAGATCCGCACCACTCATCTCTTCATCAGCTAGATCAAATGGATCCATCTTCATCAAATCGGACGGCCCAGATTAAAGGAGGAGAAAACCATTCCCTTTCCTTTATTTCTTCGCACGGCATCAGTACCAGAACCCCCGATTCATCTCGCGCGGCTTCTCCTCGAGCTAGGGCTCGCGACGCCACCGCCCTTCCACTTCTTCTCCTTTACCAAAGGTGAAACAATCCTACTACATTTAACAACCTGTATTATCTTCTTTGTCAGGTTTTGTACCATTTCCAGGTTTGGGCATGGGACAACTGTTCGCTCTGTCCAAACTCTATTTACCAAGAGGACTGCTGCAGATAGACATGTAGGACCGTTGGGCCGGCTAGAGGGGTTGGTAAATAACCTGTCAATTAAAAACAGACAACCCTTCCTCGAACAATTAAGCTAACACTTGTAAAATGAATTAAGCAGATAAATAAAAACATAAAAGAAAAGACGAGGCACCAGATGTTTACTTGGTTACAACCGATGTGGTTGTTAATCCAAGAAAGATTAAGCTCAAAAACTCCTTCAGGCGGAGAAGCCTCTTACAGCGTTTAGGCACAGAAAACAGAAGCTTAACTACAACTAAAGCATACAAGTGTTTGGAAATAGAATGATCGTAATTATTGAAAAGCTTCTGGACCAAGGCTATATTTATAGCCTTGGTCGGGGCGCCTGGAAGGGTTCCGGGCGCCCTGGGGGGGATAAAATTTATCCCCCAATGGTTGGATCGAGTCAAAGCTCGATCCTGTGAAAAGTCAGTTCCGGGCGCCCCGGACAGCTCCGGGCGCCCCGGACAGTTCCGGGCGCCCCGGAGCCAAAAGTCAACCCAGTTGACTTTTGGCCCGTGCTCTCTTCTCCGGTTCAGCTCGCCTCTAGTCCGGGTCTTTCTGCTCCGGCTCCGCTTGCTTGAGTGATCTCTGACATCCAGAATAGGGCTCACCCGAACCCATCTTCCGGTCTTCTCGAGCGTGCTTCCCTCCGGCTTCTCGTCCCTCGGAATTGCCGCGTATCCCTTCTCGTCCACCAGCGTACTCATCCGCAGACTTTGTCCCTCGGTCACACCCCGTGCCGACCTTCGCGCTAGCTGCGTCTCTTGCTCCCCGAGCAATCTTCCGCTCCGGCTTTCGTACCTCGGAACCACCGCGCGCACTTCCTTCTCGTCCACCCAACACCTCGGACGCACAGCGTGCCGTCCTTCTCGCTAGCTGCGTCTTCCGCTCGAGTACCTGTGCTCCTAAGCTCCTGCACACTTAGACACAAGGTTAGAAACAACGCAGGACCTAACTTAACTTGTTGATCACACCAAAACAACCTTGGGGTTCCAACAATCTCCCCCTTTTTGGTGTGATCAACCCAAGTTAAGCTAGGGTCAACAATAGATATGAAATTAAACAGTTTATTGCAATAACATGCAACATGATAGAAAAAAAATTAAATTTCAAAAATTTCAAATTTTAATTTTTAATTTTTTCTACCTCCCCCTACACTTATACTTTCCCTTCTCCCCCTTTGATCACAATAAAAATAGGGTACAAACGAAATCTAAGGGTTGACATTAAAAAAAATTTTGAAAATATATTTCAATAATTTTCAGGAAAATATTTCTAAGTCAAGACAAATTTCTAAGTCATTCGACATCAAGATTTAAGAAGTTTCTAAACAGAAAGCTTTATGCAAGAAAATTTCAGAGAATTAATAACATAAAGAGAAATTTTCTATGCATTTATTTATTTATATATTTTATGCTTTAATCAGAAGGTTTAAATTTTCATTTTAATTTATCAGAAATTCTTAAGTCACACTTTTTCAGATTTAAAGCAGAAAATATTAAACATGCAACAATTTGTATCATGTTAATTTCTATTATTTTTTGAATTTCAAGTTCACAAAAATATTTCGATAGAATAGATTCTAACTTGATAAAATTTTTCGACGCTATAAAAAATTCTTTCGACAATGTGCAAAATTCGTTTGAAAGAATATTTTGTAATTTGCAAGAAAAAAATTCTAATTTGCATGAATTTATTAATAATAGATTTCTTAATCCGAAACACTTTTTTGATGACTCATTTTCTGAATTGCAAAACTCTTTCGAGAAATTAATTTGTAATTCGAGAAAATATTCGAAGAAAGTTTTTGACATCATTTCTAATTTGCATAATTCTTTCGAAAAAATATTTTGCAATTTACAAAAGTTTTTCGACAAAATTTCTAACTTGCAAAATTCTTTTAATAATAATTTGCAAGGCAAGTTTGACAATTGATTTTCTAATTTGAAAAATTCTTTCGATGATTCAATTTCTGATTCGAAAGACTCTTCAGGCAATTTTTCGATTGAGTCATTTAAATGATCAGAGGTTCGAGTCCATACCTGACTTACCTTTTCGGTAGTTGATTCTCCCCCTGTCGAGTTGCTTTTATCTGAAGATTCTCCCCTTCATCACTCTCGGGATGTACTTCGGCTGTTGGGGCTATCTCGGTAATTTCTTCCATCTCAGACTGTTCTATCGGCAGCTCGGTGTCCATCAAAGAGTAGGATTCGGCTTCAGTTGGTTCTTCGTAGAGTTTTAAGAACTTTTCCCAAAGTTCTTTTGCGCTGTTGTATTCGCCAACTGTATCGAAATCTTCATTTGGTATTGCGGTTACGACCGTTTACCATTGACTCGTCACGCTGCTTCTTGTTCCAGAGGCGTAGATCGAGTCTTTCTCCGTTCGTGTTCTTCGGTGCTTCATAACCTGTTTTCATTATTAGAGAAATACCAATATCACAGTTAAGAAATACCGTCATTTGTTGCTTCCAAGAAGCAAGCTCCCCCTTGAATGCTGGTGGGTAGTCGCTAGCTCCGGCCATTGTTTTGTTGCTTCAGACGGCGGTTAGTCCTTCTGAGGCGTACTCGGCTCTGATACCACTTGTAGGACCGTTGGGCCGGCTAGAGGGGTTGGTAAATAACCTGTCAATTAAAAACAGACAATCCTTCCTCGAACGATTAAGCTAACACTTGTAAAATGAATTAAGCAGATAAATAAAAACATAAAAGAAAAGATGAGGCACCAGATGTTTACTTGGTTACAACCGATGTGGTTGTTAATCCAAGAAAGATTAAGCTCAAAAACTCCTTCAGGCGGAGAAGCCTCTTACAGCGTTTAGGCACAGAAAACAGAAGCTTAACTACAACTAAAGCATACAAGTGTTTGGAAATAGAATGATCGTAATTATTGAAAAGCTTCTGGACCAAGGCTATATTTATAGCCTTGGTCGGGGCGCCTGGCGCCCTGGGGGGGATAAAATTTATCCCCCAACGGTTGGATCGAGTCAAAGCTCGATCCTGTGAAAAAGTCAGTTCCGAGCGCCCCGGACAGTTCCGGGCGCCCCGGAGCCAAAAGTCAACCCAGTTGACTTTTGGCCCGTGCTCTCTTCTCCGGTTCAGCTCGCCTCTAGTCCGGGTCTTTCTGCTCTGGCTCCGCTTGCTTGGGTGATCTCTGACATCCAGAATAGGGCTCACCCGAACCCATCTTCCGGTCTTCTCGAGCGTGCTTCCCTCCGGCTTCTCGTCCCTCGGATTTGCCGCGTATCCCTTCTCGTCCACCAGCGTACTCATCCGCAGACTTCGTCCCTCGGTCGCACCCCGTGTCGACTTTCACGCTAGCTACGTCTCTTGCTCCCCGAGCAATCTTCTGCTCCGGCTTTCGTACCTCGGAACCACCGCGCGCACTTCCTTCTCGTCCGCCGGTGTACTCTTCCGTAGCGCCTCGTCCCTCAGACGCACAGCGTGCCGTCCTTCTCGCTAGCTGCATCTTCCGCTCGAGTACCTGTGCTCCTAAACTCCTGCACACTTAGACACAAGGTTAGAAACAACGCAGGACCTAACTTAACTTGTTGATCACACCAAAACAACCTTGGGGTTCCAAGAATTACATGCTCGCAAGACAGCAATTGCGATACAAAGTTTTTTGATTTTATAGTTGTTGGTAGTGGTGTTGCTGGACTACGGTATTCCTTAGAAGTTTCAAAGTATGGATCTGTTGCTATAATTACTAAAGCTGAACCTCAGGCGAGCAACACAAATTATGCTCAAGGTGGAGTTAGTGCTGTTTTGTGCCCTTCAGATTCCGTAGAGAGCCACATGCAAGACACAACCATTGCTGGGGCTTATCTTTGTGATGAAGAGACTGTTAAAGTAAGCTTCCTTGGTGTTTCTAATTTCACAATTTTATTCTTGATTCACGCATATTGGTATCCTGTAGCTTTTTCTCTCTTGATGAAGTATGATCCACGTATGCTCATTGTGTATATTGTGATGGTATTTTAGTGGATAAGAATTTCGAAGCAGTGATCTGTGGCTTCTTTTTAATAGTAGATTATTAGTTATTACAAATATCTAAGAGGATTGTCCAATTACCTTCTAACATTGTCAACTCCAGGTTGTATGCACAGAGGGCCTAGATCGGGTAAAGGAATTAATTGCCATTGGTGCTTCATTTGATCACGGCGACGATGGGAAGTTACATCTAGCTAGGGAAGGGGGGCATTCTCATTGGTGCTTCACCTTACGACGGTCTTCTTCACTTCTTCCTACTGGGGTTCAGGCAGTAGAGGCAGAGGTTGGCGGTGGTTCATTCCAGCACCTCCATTACTTCCGTTCATCTTCCATCCGAGGGGGTTCCTTGGTGGAAGATAGTCCTTTTAAATGTATATTAATAGTCAAATTTCTTCTTCAATATCTGCGCAACTAGGGTAACTGAATCCACACTCAGATTTTTCTGGCTCAGCTATGGAAGAAAAGGAAATTAAATAATGTATAAATATACATATGCCTAATTGACTAAACTTTTACTTTTTCTAGTAACTACTTTTGTTGAAGGTCACTGACTATGAGCTTATTCCCAGAGGGAGGAATATCAAAGTAATTGAGGAGACAAAGCATGAATATGTGGATCTTGTGGCTGAACACATTTTGACCACAACTATTCGTCCTCAGATCAATTCTTTTCTAGAAGGCTTCAATGAATTAGTGCCTAAGGAACTTATTTTAATATTCAATGACAAGGAACTTGAACTTCTTCTAAGTGGACTTCCAGAGATTGACCGTAAGTTTGTTTCTTGTTTAATTAAAAGTTAGAGTATTGTACTTCATTTAATTCATCTTGCATCATGCAGTTGATGATCTTCAAGCCAACATAGAGTATACTGGATATTCAGCTGCTTCTACTGTAATTCAGTGGTTTTGGGAAGTTGTTAAATCATTTAACAAGGAGGACATGGCGAGATTACTACAATTTGTTACTAAAACATCAAAGGTATATTATGATAGTTTTATTGTTTTTTTACTTGACTTTTGTTGATCTTTTGACAGGAGATACTACTGACACATAACTAGTTACTAACACAGGCAAAGAGAAAACCTAATTACACTTGAAAACAAAGCATCATATAGAAGTTGAAAATGAATGGTGCACGATTATGCAGCACTGTTGAATAAATACAGCATAATAAAAAAAGATTTAGCAGACAAATGCATCTCTTCTTGTTGATTTTCAGTGCACTTACACAATAATATAGTAACATTTTGTTCCTAACAAGCAATTAAGGCCTTGCACGCATGGTGGGTTGAATAGTAAAGTTTGGTTGACAGGATTTATAATCTTTTGGATGTAATTCAGGTTCCCCTGGAGGGGTTTAAAGCATTACGGGGTATATCTGGTCCCCAGCAGTTTCAGATTCACAAGACATATGGTGCTCCTAAAAGGCTGCCCTCTGCACATACCTGGTAATGCCTTGCCACCAATTGTAAAATTCTTTCAGGGGTATAATTATGTTCTACATCTTGGTGTTTTCCATTCCCTCCATTCAATTATATTTTATTGCATTTGATGCTTTCATGTTTCTCTTTACTTGAATCTTAACCAAACATTAATAACTTTCAATCAATGTGCAGTTTTAACCAACTAGATCTACCAGAATACTCTTCCAGGGAACAATTAGAAGAAAGGTTGTTGCTTGCTATCCATGAAGCTAGTGAAGGCTTTGGTTTTGGTTAGACCTTGTGGCAGTTGATAACATATGACTATTTTCTCTCTGCCATGTACAGGTCAGTTGCTTTCTTTGATCTCTCAAATATATTGTTAGCCTTAATTTTTAGGTTAACTAGCTTATTTTGTACCAAAAATTAACTAACTGGTCTTTCAATTTTATAGCATGTCTATTTTATCATTTATTTTACCAATTGCTGATTTTGACCCATCAAATGCCTCTTTGAGTGAGGAGGATTTCTCTCGACCTGCCTAGGTGGGAGTATTGACTCACTACTCAGACTCAACCATTGGCTTAAAAGTTCTACTTGATAATCTCTCACCCTAACTTGAAAAACATTTCATTGGCAACAAGTCACCATATCACAATTTCCACTTAAGTCCCTGTCAATGCCCAGAAGTATGATGCATAAGCTAGGATCATTCTTAATCAAACAGCATGTAAAGTCTAGTGGTGACTCTATCAATCCCAACACCAAACCATTCTTTGTTAAGAAATTTAAGAGCCACCATATTGTTTCAAGAGGTTACCATTTATGTTACATAAATAACGCTTTTTGCACTTCTGTTAGATGACTATATCAAATGATTTTTATGGTTATGTAACATTTATGCAATGCAATTAGAATCACGCGTACAGTTTAGTTTCTAATTTGTAATATATATCTTTTCGAATAGTTGTCCTCAGGAGTATTGGGAAGAATGCCGACAAGCTAAAAAAATGAAGAGACTTTAACAAATTAAGGAGCACTAGGAGCTGCAATCCCTCCTCTTCACCGACATCTAAGCAGAAAATCTTGTGTTATATTGTTCTACCTTTGTTTTAATAGTGTTATCATTTTGTTGGTTGCTTATGAAATTTTGTTGGTTGCTTATGAAATTTCTTCAGAATGTTATAAATATTATTTTTGAATGTTAGAAAATTGTATATTAAATTTTATTTTGAATTTAATATTTTGAATGATTTATAATATTGGAAAATTATGTATTAATTTTTTTTCTAAAAAAGACAACGGTTTTTCACCGTTGTCGTAGATAGTTTAAAACTGTTATTGAATACCCTGTTATTAAAGGTAGACGCTCAAAGACAACGGTGAAAAACTGTTGTCTTTGAAGGAAAAGACAACAGTTTTTCACCGTTGTAAAAAATGTTGTCTTTGCCTTCAAAGACAACGGTTAAAAACTGTTGTCTTTTGCCACCCCTTTTAACAACACGACCTTTAATAACAGTTCAAAATGGCCTACGACAACGGTGAAAAACCATTGTTGTTTGACTTTTTTCTTGTAGTGACATTTTATGTTTTTCAAAACCTCTAGTCCACTACTAGGAATGTCGAAAATAACAATGGAGAGCATATTTGAACTCCTGATCGATCTAGAGATCTCAAATCAGCCATTTCAGGTCTTGTGGATTTCTAAAATTGCAAGGAGTCAAAATATACTCTTTATTGTTATTTTCGACATTCCTAATGGTGGACCAGAGGTTTTGAAAAATCTATTTTTTTTTCTTTTTTTCCCTTTTTTTTGTTATTGGGCCTGATATGAAGAGATATCAGGCCCACCTGATATCTCTTCATATCAGGCCTAACAACAGAAAAAAAAAAAGAAGAAAAAAAGGAAAAAAAAAAGAAAAAGAGAGAGATTTAAGTTTTTCAAAATCTCTGGTCCACCACTAGGAATGTCGAAAATAACAATGGAGAGCATATTTGGACTCCTTGTAATTTTAGAAATCCACATGACCTGAAATGACTGCAATTTGAGATCTCTAGGTCGATTAGTAGGTTTCCGTCAAAACCCACTAATGGACCTAGAGAGCTCCGATTGTACCCATTTCAGTTTCTGTAGATTTTTGATGTTGCAAGGAGTTTAAATATGGTATCTATTATTTATTTCAACTTCTAAAAGATGTTAAAATATAATAAGAAAGAATCAGCAAAACAATTCTTATATATTTTAGATTTTTCAAAACCTCTGGTCCACCACTAGGAATGCCGAAAATAATAATGGAGAGCATATTTGAACTCCTTGCAACATCAAAAATCCACAGAAATTGAAATGGGTATAATCGGAGCTCTCTAGGTCCATTAGTGGGTTTTGAACGAAACCCACTGATGGACCTACAGACCTCAGATTGCAGTCATTTCAGATCCTGTAGATTTCTAAAATTGCAAGGAGTCCAAATATGCTCTCCATTGTTATTTTCGACATTCTTAGTGGTAGACCAGAGGTTTTTGAAAAACCTAAATCTCCCCTTTTTTTTCTTTTTTCTTTGTTATTGGGTCTGATATCTCCCCATATCAGGCCTAACAACAGAAAAAAAAAAGAAAAAAAAAGGAGAGATTTAAGTTCTTTAAAACCTCTGGTCCACCACTAGGAATGTCAAAAATAACAATGGATAGCATATTTGGACTCCTTGTAATTTGAGAAATCCACAGGACTTGAAATGACTCCAATATAAGGTCTCTAAGTTAATTAGTGGGTTTCGGTCAAAACCCATTGATAGACCTAAAGAGCTCTAATTGCACATATTTCAGTTCTTGTGGATTTCTAATGTTGCAAGGAGTTCAAATATGCTATCTATTATTTATTTCAACTTCTAAAAGACGTTAAAATATAATAAAAAAGAATCAGCAAAATAATCTCCATACGTTGGGCCTTATATGATTCATATCAGGCCCACGCATGTGTTGGAGTGTATACTTAAAAGTTTAGCTTTTGTACACATTTATTTTGAATTAAAGAATCACATTGGTCAAATGTTTACATTTATTTGTTAAATGTAATTGTTCA
The DNA here is from genome assembly GCF_018446385.1 of Zingiber officinale. Lineage (NCBI taxonomy): Eukaryota > Viridiplantae > Streptophyta > Magnoliopsida > Zingiberales > Zingiberaceae > Zingiber > Zingiber officinale. The sequence goes on from NW_024589825.1 coordinate 171,099, forward strand.
ATTAATTTATATAGTAGATAACATGGAGTGTGGAGTCACACTTAGAAGATCATGTTGTCGGTTCTCTATAAATTATAAACAGTTGCTCACGACTAAGATGGAAAGGAACAAACCATCAGAATAGACGTAGTGTAATTAAGTATTAGTTTATCTTGACTAATAAATTACACTGATACACTTTAAGTGTATTGAGTAGGATCATTTAGGTAAGTTTTTTTTGTACTGACTTAGTAAAAGAACTAGACCTTAGTTATTATGGAAGTGTGTGCTCTTAATCCTAATATAATAACAAGCATGTATATTTAATATTTATTTCTTTGACTTATCAAAGGGTGAGGTTTAGCTCGATAAATCAATATATCCGATAAGTTGGGAAATGATATTACTTATAGTATGTGCTGTTGATTATAGAAGGATCTGTGTCCTAGTTATCTAGGTTGAGAATGTCCCCAAGAGGAGCTCATAAGGATTGTCATGTTAAAGCCTGCAGGTGGACCTAGTCCAACATGACAATAAAGTTGAGTGGTACTACTCTTGGAGCTAGATATTAATTAAATGAGTTGTAAGTAACTCACTTAATTAGTGGACATTCGTAATCTTAAACACAGGGAGACTAACACACTCATGATAAGAATGAGCCCATAATGTAATTTGGGATTGGTGCGGTAGTGCGGTAATAATTCTCTAGTGGAATGAGTTATTATCAACGAACTTGAGTTGTGTGTTCGGGGCGAGCATGGGATATTCAAGCTCATCGGAAGGCCAAAACCAATTTCTCCTCTAGTTCCCTGTTGTAGTCTCAATAAAGCCTCAAGTCCATCCAAAGAAAAGTCTATCTTGCTGTCCAAGAAGGGGTCGGTTCATTGCTTGGTGACCAAGCAATGGCCGGCCACATATTCTCTAGAAGTGGTCGGCCCTTGCCTTGGGCAAGGGGGCCGACCGCAATATTTAAATTAGGAAGGTTGTTTTTGAATTTTTAAATTTCCTCAGATATTTACAATTTGTAAAAAGAGATATTTTAAAAATTTATAAAATTTTCCTAATTTAAATCAGGTCACAAGGTTTTAAAAGAGAGTTGTAAAATTTATAAAACTTTCTTTTAAAAAGAACTATTATTAGAGATGTTTTAAATTTTAAAACTTGGTTTTAAATTTTAAAACTTTCCTTTTAATATCCACATTAGAAAAAAAAAAAGAGAGTTTGTAAAATTTTATTAGAAGTTTTCTTCTTTTAAAATTTTATAAAATTTTTTTCTTTCTTTCCCTTTTAATAAGTGGACGACCACCTTGCTTGGTGCCCAAGCAAGGGGCCGGTCAAATAATTAAACATCAGCAAATAGTTGTTTAATTAATAAATCAATCTAGGATTGATTAATTAAAAGGAAAGAAAAAGAAAAAATTAAAAGGAAATAGGAATGAGTCTAATTTTTTATAAAACTCTTTCCATAATTTTCCGTTGGAAAACTAATATAAAAAGGGGGGAAGGGGAGGCCTTGAAAAATATAACAATTGATATTGTGTTGTTGGAGATCATCAAGTGGCCAGCCCCTCTCCCTCTCTTCCCTTTGCTCTCTTTTGCTCCTTTGTGGTGGCCGTGGCCGAATTCTAGAGAAGGAGGAGAAGCTTTCCGGGTGGTGTTCGTCTTGGAGGATCGTTGCCCACACGACGTCTAAGAGGAGGCGAGGGATACGGCAGAAGATCTCGAGGTTTTTAGCATACAAGGAAGAGGTATAACTAGTATTTAATTTCCGCATCATACTAGTTAATTTTTCTTTGTATAAATACCAAATACAAGAGGCATTCGATTCTTGTTTTTCGAATTTAATTTCGATATTGTGTTCTTTTTCTTTTTTCCTTGTGATTTGATTGTTCCTTTTGGTTAACCTAGAGTTATATAAGGAAATTAAATATTAACTTTCCTTAAAAGGCTTTGTCTAGTCGGTGGTGGTTGCTCCCATATCCAAGAAGGCCAAGTGCCTCGCCATGCAGCACTGGAAGCCAATTTTGGAAACTAATATTTAATTGAATTTATAACCTAGGTGATTTGGATCAAACGTGTTAAGTTCTGTAGGAGATCCAAATCTAAACCTAAAAGAACATATAAGTTAAACTTGGAATCAAACGTGTTAAGTTCCGCAGGAGATACAAGTTTAACTTAAAAGAACACATGGTAGCTAGGAAAGGTTCAGATCACATACAAAATTTTTGTACAGTGGAGCCATTGGGTTTTTCGAGTAGCAACCAACAATTGGTATCAGAGATAGGGTTTTGCCTCTGTGTATTTGGTATTAGTTTAATTATGCACATGTCATACATAATTTAGGCAGGTTAATAGTAGGATGTGCTAACTTTGTGGATGCAGGATCCAACTATTATGACTTATAGTTATTATGTGTGTGATTGGACCCTTGGACATGTCAAGGGCATTTATTATGTGTGCATGATTGTATTATAAAATGCAGCAGGAGTTGTATTTAGTTTTATTAGGATTTTATTTTTTGATCTAGATACATGTACATTCCTTTTATGGAATATAGGATCGATGGATGTAAATTTTATTTTATGTTTGATTTAGTTTACATGTACATTCCTTCGAGGAATATAGGATCGAAAAATGTAAAATTCTATTTATGTCGCGGATCGAATCTTGCAAGGCGTGGAACCTTTTGAGGATCAGAGTGGTGCAGCGGAACAAGGAGCAAGATGGATGTGACAACTAGACCCGGTGGCGGTGGCCAAAGATGGCAGCAGCTAGGGATGACGACACACGGAGGACAACAATAGATAAAAGTCATAATAGTTGAAAATTAGTTTTTCTATTTATTGCTTTTGTATTGTGTTGTGTGTGAATGTTAGTGTACATGTTTAGTAGGCTAGCATCATCAAAATTCCTCACTTTAAATAACTAAGTGGGAGAGGAATTTATTTTAGTGAATTCCACGGTCTCCATTACTGGTTTGTAAGTGATGCAAACAAACTTGCGCGTTGGCTCTGAGTGTCTTCCTCCATATCGGATGAGTTTGTTTGCGGATCACTAGATCAAACTTCCATTTTGGATGACTATAGGAAATTAATTAAGAGCGTGTGATCTTCCCCATCGGAAGGGGCACAATCGTATTAATGGACTTAGTGTCAAGTAATGGTATACACTTAGGCACGTCTAATAGTATCCTCCCCATCGGAGTCACTGCTATTATTTGTGTGACCGAAGGAAACCAACTATTAATTTTATTTGTCAAAAAGTTAGGTTGACAAGATAATAAAATTAATGGGATATACCCTCCTTTTACAAATGTTGAATTTGTATATGTCCACACTATCATGGCATACAAAATTCACGGTGTTTTAAGGTGTTGGTTAATTTAAAATAGTATTGTTTGAGGAATCAATATTATTCTAAATTTAGAGTTCTGACCAAAATTTATTTTGTGATTCTTAGGATGACTTTCAACCCACTGGCCATTATTCTAAAAGAAAACAAACTTACTGGTCCCAACTATATAGATTGGAAAAGAAACCTGGACATTGTTTTAACTGCTGAGGGCTATAAGTTTGTACTGTCAGAGGAATGCCCAGAAACACCTAGCAATGATTCTACCCCAAAGGAGATTCAGCATCATAGTAAATGGGTAAAAGCTGATGAGATGGCGCAGTGTTACATCTTGACTTCGATGTCAAATGTATTGCAACATCAGCATCAGGACTTACCAACAGCCTATGATATAATGAACAATCTCAAGGAACTCTTCGGACATCAGAATCGGGCTGCTAGGCAAGAGGCAATGAGAAAACTGATGACAGCCACCATGACTGAGGGGACTCCCGTGAGGGATCATATTCTCAAGATGATGGCTTACTTAAACGAAATACAAGTTCTTGGAGGGGAAATTGATAGGGAAACCCAGGTCAATATCATCCTCCAAACGCTGCCCAAAAGTTTTGAGCATTTTCGCCTGAACTATAATATGAATAAAAGGATGTATTCACATGGCGGAACTTCTGACAGAACTTCAGGCAGCCGAAGGGTTGTTTCGTCAACATTCTCAAATTCACTATGCTGAAAATGGTTCTACTTCTAAGCCGAAAGACAAGAAGATGAAGAAATAAAATGGCTCAGCAAAGAAGGTGAATAAAGCTCAAGGTGCAGGACAAAAAGCTGGAATAAAGAAGCCGAAGGGCAAGTGATTTATTTGCAAGCAGACTGGACATTGGAAGGCGGACTGTCCTCGTAGGAAACAGAACAATAAAGGTATATCTCATACTCTAGTAGTTGAAACATGTTTAGCGGTGTTATCTACCAGCACCTGGTGTGTAGATACGGGAGCCACTGATCATGTCTGCAATTCTTTGCAGGGGTTCCAGGAAACCCGACGACTATTTGATAGAGAGATAACTGTCTACATGGGCAATGCTACTAAGGTGGTGGCTGTTGCAGTGGGAGACGTCTACTTATCATTTGATAGGAATAGGAAATTGATTTTAAGGAATTGTCTTTATGTACCCAGTTTTAGAAAGAATTTAATTTCAGTTTCTAAACTGTATTTCGATGGGTATTCAGTTTCCTTTAGTAACAATGTGGTTATAAAGAGAAATAAAGTGATTATCTGTTCTGGTACATTGGTTGGCAATTTATATACTTTAAATCCAATTTCTCCCACAAAGCAAAATATGGAAATTAATAGCACATCTTCTAACTCTAATAAGATAAAAGAACCTTCGGAAATGAACCAAACACATCTTTGGCATCTAAGGCTTGGCCATATTAACTTAAGTAGGATTCAAAGGCTTGTAGCCGATGGACTCTTGGGTCCATTAGAGTTGGAAAACTTTTCAATGTGTGAATCCTGCTTGGAAGGTAAGATGACCAAGAGACCTTTTAAGGCCAAGGGGTATAGAGCCAAAGAAGCGTTAGAATTGGTTCATTCTGATTTGTGTGGTCCTATGTCTATCCAGGCTAGAGGTGGCTTTGAATATTTTATCTCTTTTATAGACAATTATTCAAGATATGGATACATTTACCTAATGCGCCGCAAGTCTGAGTGCTTTGATAAGTTCAAAGAGTACAAGGCTGATGTGGAGAAACGTCTAGGTAAAAGTATCAAGACACTACGGTCTAATCGTGGTGGCGAATACCTCTTAGGAGAGTTTAGGAATTACTTATCAGAGGCTGGGATTCAATCCCAATTATCCGCACCTGGTACACCCCAACAGAATGGTGTGGCAGAATAAAGGAATAGGACTCTTATGGAGATGGTTAGATCGATGATGAGTTATTCAGAATTACCAAATTCGTTTTGGGGATACGCTCTGGAAACAGCAGCGCACATTCTGAACTTAGTACCTTCTAAATCAGTATCTTCTACTCCCACATAATTATGGAATGGGCGGAAGCCCAGTCTAAGACATATTCAGATTTGGGGTAGTCCAGCACATGTGCTGAAACAAGATGCTGATAAGTTAGAATCTCGTACAGAAGTTCGTATGTTTGTGGAGTATCCCAGAGGAATGAAAGGCGGTTTATTTTATAGTCCTAAAGACCAGAAGGTCATTGTTAGCACCAATGCCCAGTTTTTAGAAGAAGACTATATAATGGATTACAAGCCCAGTAGTAAAATTATTCTAGAAGAACTTAGAGAGGACACGTCTACTTCAGTACCAACAGTACAAGATGAAGTACCACAAGAGACTGCAACATGTGTCACACATGATACACAATCACAGACGGTGCCTCGTCGTAGTGGGAGGGTTGTAAGGCAGCCCGAGAGATTCATGTTTTTGGATGAGTCTTCGGACTTGATCCCAGGTAAACATGAACCAGATCCCCGGACATATGATGAAGTACTCCAAGATATAGATGCAGTATCTTGGCAAAAGGCAATGAATTCCGAAATAGAATCTATGTATTCTAATCAGATCTGGGAGCTTGTAGAACCACCTGATGGTGTAAAAGTCATTGGATGCAAGTGGATCTATAAAAGGAAAAGAGAGACAGATGGGAAGGTAGAAACCTTCAAAGCAAGGCTTGTTGCGAAGGGGTACACTCAGAAAGAGGGAATCGATTATGAGGAGACCTTTTCGCCGGTAGCTATGCTTAAGTCTATCCGGATACTCTTATCCATTGCCGCTCATATGGATTATGAGATTTGGAAAATGGATGTCAAGACAGCTTTCCTTAATGGAAGTCTTGAAGAAAGCATCCATATGAAGCAACCAGAAGGGTTCATTGAAAAGGGCAAAGAGCATCTAGTGTGCAAGCTTAATCGGTCCATCTATGGACTGAAGCAAGCTTCAAGATCTTGGAACATCCGGTTTAATGAAGTAATCCAGTCATATGGATTTATTCAGTGTCCGGATGAGTCTTGTATATACAATAAGTGTAACGAAAATATGGTGGTATTTCTTGTACTATACGTAGATGATATTTTGTTAATTGGCAACAATATCAAGATATTATCAGACGTAAGGGTATGGTTGTCTAAACAATTTGATATGAAGGACTTAGGAGAATGTGCACACATCCTTGGGATCAAAGTTATAAGGGATCGCAAGAAAAGAATGTTGTGTCTATCCCAAGCTTTATATATAGATACAATCCTTGCTCGTTTTAGCATGCAAAACTCCAAGAAAGGCTTCTTACCTTTTAGGCATGGAGTAGCCTTATCTAAAGAGATGTCTCCAAAAACATCAAAGGAGATTGAGGACATGAAGGCAGTTCCTTATACTTCGGCTGTAGGAAGCCTTATGTATGCAATGTTGTGCACGAGACCTGATATCTATTTTGCCGTGGGCATGGTTAGTAGATATCAAAGTAACCCTGGACAAGGACATTGGACTGCAGTAAAGCATATATTAAAGTACCTGAGAAGGACTAGAGATTATATGCTAGTTTACCAAGCAGACGATTTACTCCCTGTGGGTTACACGGATTCGAACTTCCAATCAGATAGGGACAATAGTAAGTCTACATTAGGCTATGTGTTTACTTTAGGAGGTGGAGCCATTGCATGGAGGAGTGTTAAGCAGAAATGCGTCTCAGACTCAACCATGGAAGCTGAGTATGTGGCAGCCTCTGAGGCAGCCAAAGAAGTTGTATGGCTCAGGAACTTTCTAATGGACTTAGATGTGATTCCTGGTTTGCCCACGATCGTCACAATTTATTGTGATAATAGTGGAGCAGTTGCAAACTCGAAGGAACCACGAGCCCATAAGGCAAGTAAACATATAGAGCGCAAGTACCACCTGATATGAGACATCGTCAAGCGAGAAGTTGTCGTCGCCAAGATAACATCAGTAGATAACCTGGCAGATCCTTTCACTAAGGCCCTTCCGGCGAAAGCTTTTGATCGGCATGTGGAGGGGATGAGAATCAGATGTATGGCAACATATATGACAGCTTAGACTTTTAGTATAAGTGGGAGATTGTTGGAGGGTATACTTAAAAGTTTAGCTTTTGTACACATTTATTTTGAAATAAAGAATCACATTGGTCAAATGTTTATATTTATTTGTTAAATGTAATTGTTCAATTAATTTATATAGTAGATAACATGGAGTGTGGAGTCACACTTAGAAGATCATGTTATCGGTTCTCTATAAATTATAAACAGTTGCTCACGACTAAGATGGAAAGGAACAAACCATCAGAATAGACGTAGTGTAATTAAGTATTAGTTTATCTTGACTAATAAATTACACTGATACACTTTAAGTGTATTGAGTAGGATCATTTAGGTAAGTTCTTTTTGTACTAAGTTAGTAAAAGAACTAGACCTTAGTTATTATGGAAGTGTGTGCTCTTAATCCTAATATAATAATAAGCATGTATATTTAATATTTATTTCTTTGACTTATCAAAGGGTGAGGTTTAGCTCGATAAATCAATATGCCCGATAAGTTGGGAAATGATATTACTTATAGTATGTGTTGTTGATTATAGAAGAAATCTGTGTCTTAGTTATCTAGGTTGAGAATGTCCCCAAGAGGAGCTCATAAGGATTGTCATGTTAAACCCTGCAGGTGGAACTAGTCCAACATGACAATAAAGTTGAGTGGTACTACTCTTGGAGCTAGATATTAATTAAATGAGTTGTCAGTAACTCACTTAATTAGTGGACATTCGTAATTTTAAACACAAGGAGACTAACACACTCATGATAAGAAGGAGCCCATAATGTAATTTGAGATTGGTGCGGTAGTGCGGTAATAACTCTCTAGTGGAATGAGTTATTATCGATGAACTTGAGTTGTGTGTTCGGGGCGAGCACGGGATACTCAAGCTCATCGGAAGGCCAAAACCAATTCCTCCTCTAGGTCCCTGTTGTAGCCTCAATAAAGCCTCAAGTCCATCCAAAGAAAAGTCTATCTTGGTGTCCAAGAAGGGGTCGGTTCATTGCTTGGTGACCAAGCAATGGTCGGCCACATATTCTCTAAAAGTGGTCGGCCCTTACCTTGGGCAAGGGGGCCGGCCGTAATATTTAAATTAGGAAGGTTGTTTTTGAATTTTAAATTTCCTCAGATATTTACAATTTGTAAAAAGAGATATTTTAAAAATTTATAAAATTTTCCTAATTTAAATCAGGCCACAAGGTTTTAAAAGAGAGTTGTAAAATTTATAAAACTTTCTTTTAAAAAGAAATATTATTAGAGATGTTTTAAATTTTAAAACTTGGTTTTAAATTTTAAAACTTTCCTTTTAATATCCACATTAGAAAAAAAAAAGAGAGTTTGTAAAATTTTATTAGAAGTTTTCTTCTTTTAAAATTTTATAAAAATTTTTTCTTTCTTTCCCTTTTAATAAGTGGTCGGCCACCTTGCTTGGTGCCCAAGCAAGGGGTCGGTCAAATAATTAAACATCAACAAATAGTTGTTTAATTAATAAATCAATCTAGGATTGATTAATTAAAAGGAAAGAAAAAGAAAAAATTAAAAGGAAATAAGAATGAGTATAATTTTTTATAAAACTCTTTCCATAATTTTCCGTTGGGAAACTAATATAAAAAGGGGGGAAGGGGAGGCCTTGAAAAATATAACAATTGATATTGTGTTGTTGGAGATCATCAAGTGGTCGGCCCCTCTCCCTCTCTTCCCTTTGCTCTCTTTTGCTCCTTTGTGGTGGTGGTGGCCAAATTCTAGAGAAGGAGGAGAAGCTTTCCGGGTGGTGTTCATCTTGGAGGATCGTCGCCCACACGACGTCTAAGAGGAGGCGAGGGATACGGCAGAAGATCTCGAGGTTTTTAGCATACAAGGAAGAGGTATAACTAGTATTTAATTTCTGCATCATACTAGTTAATTTTTCTTTGTATAAATACCAAATACAAAAGGCATTCGATTCTTATTTTTCGAATTTAATTTCGATGTTGTGTTCTTTTTCTTTTTTCCTTGTGATTTGATTGTTCCTTTTGGTTAACCTAGAGTTATATAAGGAAATTAAATATTAACTTTCCTTAAAAGGCTTTGTCTAGTCGGTGGTGGTTGCTCTCATATCCAAGAAGGCCAAGTGCCTCGCCATGCAGCACTGGAAGCCAATTTTGGAAACTAATATTTAATTGAATTTATAACCTAGGTGATTTGGATCAAACGTGTTAAGTTCCGCAGGAGATCCAAATCTAAACCTAAAAGAACATATAAGTTAAACTTGAAATCAAACGTGTTAAGTTCCGCAGGAGATACAAGTTTAACTTAAAAGAACACATGGTAGCTAGAAAAGGTTTAGATCACGTACAAAATTTTTGTACAGTGGAGCCATTGGGTTTTCCGAGTAGCAACCAACAGCATGATGATTTTTTTCCAATTCATCATTATTACAATTTTACACCTCTATAGAAGCTGAAATAAATAATGGATCAGTCTCTGTTGATTTATGGGATTGCAAAGAATTCAAATATATCATCTATTGATTATTTGAACTTCTCCAAATGTATTCTAATATTATCAAAAAATCAACTAAACTCTAAATGTTGTGGGTCTGATATAATTTATATATCAGGCCTATGTTATGTATGCATGCATGGAAAAAAAAAAAGAGGAAAGAGAAGAGCAGAGAGGAAAAATTAGATTGGTTGCATGCATAGGAGACAGTAAATAGAAGAGAGAGTGAGAAATGATAGTGAAAAGGAAAAAGTCAGATTTGTCAAAAAGATAAAATAGGAAATGCACTTAAAAAGGTGTATTATTTGATAAATACCAAAGTAGCGTACGTCTTTTGATAAATTTAGATCTCTACATGCACCCTTTGATAAATTGCCAAAGAAAGTGACACTGTGACAGGACAATAGTTCATACTTCGTATTGTATTCCCATTATTTATTTGTAGTCCCAAATTATATATATATATATATATATATATATATATATATATATATAACTGAACATTCAGTGTATCTATCGCCTATCGCCATTCATTTGTCTGATATAGTTTAAAAATTAAAATTATCAACGAAATTCACAATACATTGTGAGAGGAGAAGTAGGGATTGCATTAATTCTTATTCTCTTATTTGTGCTCTCTCTTGTGGCCAGCCCTCTCCCCTTTCCTTTCCCCTTGCTCTCTTTTGTTCCTTGGTGGTGGTTGTGGCCGAAACTTAGAGAAGGAGGAGGAGCTTTTGGGTGTTCATCTTGGAGGTTTGTCGCCCACACGTCGTCCAAGAGTAGGCGAAGAATACGACAGAAGATCAAGAGGTCATTGCATACAAAGAAAGGTATAACTAGTAATTATTTTCCGCGTCATACTAGTTTTTCTTTGTATGAATTCCAAACACAAGAGACATATGATTCTAGAGTTTCGAATTTGTGATTCGAGTTTGTCTTTTTTTTTGTTTTTCGAATTTGTGATTCAATTATTCTTTTTGGTTAAACCTAGAGTTATATAAGGAAATTAAATATTAAATTTCTTTAAAAGGCTTTGTTTAGGCGGTGGTGGATCATCCCATACCTAAGAAGGACTAGTGCCTCGTCATGTAGTCCTGGAAACCAATTTTGGAAATTAATATTTAATTGAATTTATAACATAGGTGGATTTGGATCAATAATGTTAAGCATCGTTTGCGATCCAAATCTAAACCATTTAGAACAGATAAGTTAAATTTGGAATCAATAATGTTAAGTTCCGTTTGCGATTCCTAATTTAATTTCTAAAGAACACAATAGGTTGTTTAGGAAAGGTTCGACACTGGTATAAAATTTTTGTACAGTGGAACCGGTACGATCTTCCTAGGACCAACCAACAATTGGTATCAGAGCTAGGGTTTGCCTCTGTGTGTTTGGTTTTCAATTTAATTATGCACATGTCATACATAATTTAGGCAGAATAATAGTAGGATGTGCTAACTCTGTGGTTGCAGGCTCCAACTATTATGTCTTACAGATATTGTGTGTGATTGGACCCTTAGACATGTCAAAGGCATTTTATTGTGGGTGCATGATTGTAATATTAAATACAGCAGGAGCTGTATTAGTTATTAGGATTTTACATTTTTATTTCGATCTAGATTATATGTACATTCTTTTGTGGAATATATGATCGATATATGTAAAATTCTATTTTTGTCGCAGATCATATCCTTACCAGGCATGGTACTATTGGAGGATCAGAAGTGCAGCGGAAAAAAGAAGCTCGATGAACCCGACGGCATGAACCCTAGGGCTAGCAGCACTCGAAGAAAAGTGATGAAAAAGGCCATCGCTTTTATTTACTGTTATATGTGTGATGTGTACTTATTAGGTCAAAATTTCACACCTTAAATAATTAAGTACCCAATTGAACTGAACAGAACAGAACAAAACAGACTAAAGGATTTTGACTTTGATTTATGAATAAATTTGATTCTACTCTCAAATTCATCTGTAACACCAGAAAACCCAACAAAGTCCATTGAACTCACACTAGAAAGAAAAAACTCTTTGTTATTCCCATATGCATACAAGGTAGGTTCTCAACACGTGCAACCGTCCAATGCAACGTCAGAAAACAAGGCCGCCTATTAACAACGATGCCACTGGGACAGTTAAATTGTCATCCAATTCTGTACTAATGGGTAGTGATTCCACAACTGAGGCAGCCAAAGACACGATGAAGAAGCGTATGATCATTCCCCAATTTTCTTCCATGAATCCAAAGGCGTGGAAGTAATGCATGTACCTAGTTTGATGATAAACAAAAGTTTAGATTATGAACCACCTCAGTTTACATAACAGGAATGCAGGTGAACTTACCAGACTGATGATAAAAACCCTGCCAAGACCATCGCAATGCTACCTGCGAAGGATTTATTAGGGTTGTAAGGAAGTTTTGTCCCACCGAGTCGTCGCCCTATGATATCAGCCACACCTGAGGACAAAGAACAAGTTTGGACTTTAGCTGAATATCAAATGTTACTTTCAGCATTTAAGTTAGCATACCATCTCCGGCACACAAGTTGCAGATTGAAGCTATTGCGATAGGAGATGTTCGCCAAAAGATTGCAGTGGAACAAGTTATAGTGCATGCGTAGAACAACGGTCCTTTCAAAAGTTCCCTGAAACAAATTGAACATTTTGAGGAGATTAATGGAAAGGAAGAAGAGAAATTGACGATAAGAAGTGAACAAATTTTAAGCATGAAGAATTATCAACAATTTTCAGTCATAAGCAATGTTGTCTTAAAGTCACCTGTAGTCTCCGTGTCTGCTCATTGACTTGACTGTGGCATCATTTTTCAAAAATCCAAGTCCAAGGAGAAGCATCCTAATGATGTTAATTCCTGGTGCCAAAGCCGCAAGAAATGGCGCCCAACGTCCTGAGCTATAGTGAGCAGCAGTAGGTGAATCATATGTGTAAATGCTATATTAGCATCTACTGTTCAAACTCTACTAACCTGAACAAAGGCCAGAAGAGCATGAAAACCAATCCTACTGTTATATGAACAAGCTTCCTGCTTAGTTTCTAAAACAAACAAACAAGCAAAAAATCATGTCTGATATCCATTTAGAGGTGAGCATGACACATTTATGCTAAAGCATGTTGTTTTGCCAAAACAGGCTGAGTAGGATTGAAATTCTTATGAGAAGACAGAATGAGACCCCATTAGCACTGTAGAACAACAAAGGAATATCCAAAGGCATATGCTCTGATATTGATGGAAAAAATTTCAGGACTAAAACAACAAAAAGCAGATCTTTAGACATCCACCTATATGCTTATATCTCCAGAAGCATGAAGAACGACTGGTAGTCTGGTACAAGTGGAAAAGAAATCCAAGGCAGGGGCTTCGAAACATAGATTATTCTACAGAACCTGATTTGAAGATCTAGAGTACTAAAACTAACTACATAAAACAGAAATTTGTATGAGGCACAAACTATTAAAGCAGAAGAAGAAATTATACAAATTGTGGTACGAGGAAACTCAGACTATATATCCAACTACCCATATTAGTGAGCTTGGTTTAAATGCTTATAGAGATAAACAGAGAATTTCAGGAAAATTTACGCTATGAGATCACCACAGAAGTTCTGCAGATGAGGATCATTTCTATAACAAGAGCTACCATCTAAACGTATTGATGCTGCTGGATAAAGGTGACTTGAGAATCTATGAACTGTGAAATTGATGAGAGGTTGTTTATGCTTCCTGTACTTTAGGAACCAACAAGATCTCAGCGATGGAGACATCCTAAATTACATACGACTTATTGCAAATTGGGCCGCCCAATACTACAAAGAAGCAACACTGAAACCTAAGAAAAGTAATAACCCTAGGTCGTGACCTGGAATCCCCAATTTAAATTAGGGATTAGGGATAGAGAATTCCACCAGCTCCGAGCATGAAAGGTTGCATCAAAATTCCATAGCCAAAAAACTGCAAGAGACCTAACCTGCTCAAAGACGCCTCTTTTAGCCAGCTCCCCCCAGAACCGGAGGAGCCCGAGCGCAACAAAACTCGTCACGGCAGAAGCTCCCAAGTCGTGCAGAATCGAACTATCGAGCGACACGGGGGCTGCCATAGTCGCCGTGATGCGGCGGAAGGGGGAGCTGGAGGAAGAGAGGAGTCCCGGAGGCAGAAAAGCCTGGGAAAACCCAGGATATGAGGTGGAGAGGAATGATAAGGCGCGGCGACCGTCCAAGCGAACTGCTGACCTCGGAGGAGCAAGCGCCGGAAGGGTCGCGGTAACTTGGGCGACCATCCTTCCCCGTGAATAGACTTTAGCAGATATAAACCAACAAATTAAATGGATGAATAGTAGATGATATTATAACGGTATCATTGCGGAATCAATTCTTTGTAACGGTTATCATTCCATAGGGTAATAGGAGTGAGGAATGGGAATGAGAATCATTGATTCTCATTGTTAATGTTTGGATTATAGGAATAGAAATACAAATAAGGAATGAATCCTTGAAATTGGGTAATAACTCATTCTCATGTACATCCCCTTCAATGAACCATTACCCTATTTTCATCAATCAAAATATTCTCTTATTCCAAAAATACCCTTGACTTAAAACTAAAATTTTCTCCATTAATATCAAATATCAAAATATATTTATTTATTTTTTCTTTCATATCACTTATCTCTCCTAATTCTCTCTCATTATATTTTCTCTCTCATCATAGTTTCTCTCTCATCATTTTATCACACACTTTCTCTCTCCTTAATCTCTCCTATCACACTCTCTTTCCTCTTTTTTTTCTCATTACACTTTTTCTCTTATCATACTTTCTCTCTCCTCAATCTCTTCCATCGCATTCTCTTCCTTCTTTTTTTCCTCATTACACTTTCTCTCTCATCACACTTTCTCTCTCCTCAATCTCTCTCATCACACTCTCTTTTTTCTCATCACACTTTCTCTCTCATCATACTTTCTCTCTCCTCAATCTCTCTTATCACACTTCCTCATCATACTTTCTCTTTCCTCAATCTCTCTTATCACACTTACTCCTTTTTCCTCAACACACTTTCTCTCTCATCATACTTTCTCTCTCCTCAATCTCTCCCATCATATTCACTGTTCTCTTTTTCTCTCACCATATTTTCTCTCTCCTCAATCTATCTCATGGCACTCTTTCTCCTCTTTTTTTCTCACTATATTTTCTCTCTCTTCATCCTCTCCTATCATACTTTCTCTCACATCATATTTTTCTCTCATCATCTTCTCTACAATCACACTCTCTTTTTTCATTTTCTCTCATCACACTTTCTCTCTCTTCATTCTTTCTTATCACACTTTCTCTCTCATAATACTTTCTCTCTCATCATTCTCTTTCATCATATCTTTCTCTCACATCTAATTTTTCTCTTATTTTCCTTTAAGGGTAAAAAAGGAAACTTTGATTTATTCTGATAGAAGATATACAACTAACCAAACATTGCTTTTAAGAGTGATATCTATGCCCATACTCATTCCCATTCCACAATACAATGATTCTCATTCCAATTCCTATTCTTAGGAAAGAACCAAACGCCCCCTTAAGAAATTGCGGCAATTTATCAAAAGACTACTTAAAATTTTAAATTTATCAAAAAAATGCATACAATTTTAGTATTTATCAAAAGGTACATTTTTTCACAGTGGTCTTCCTATTCTGCCCTTTTGATAAATTTAACTGATTTCCTTTTTCTTTTCTTTGTCATTTTCTTATGCATGCAACATATCTTTTCTTTCCTGTCCTCTTTTTTATCTATATTTTTCAATTTTTTTCCCAAACCTATTATAGGAGATCAGACCCACGTTGAGCCTGATATCTCTCCATATCAGGCCCAATGTGGGTCTGATATAAGGAGATATCAGGCCTAACAACAAGGAAATAAAAAGAAAAAAAGAAAGATTTATATTTTTCAAAACCTCTGGTCCACCACTAAAAATATCGAAAATAATAATGGAGAGCATATTTAGCCTACTTGCAATTTTAGAAATCCACAAGAACTAAAATGGCTGTAATCGGAGCTCTCTAGGTCGATCAGTGGGTTTTGACCGAAATCCACTAATCGACCTAGAAACCTCAGATTGCAGTCATTTCAGGTCTTGCGGATTTCTAAAATTGTAAGGAGTCCAAATATGCTCTCCATTGTTATTTTCAGCATTCCTAGTGGTGGACTAGAGGTTTTGAAAAACCTAAATCTTTTTTTCTTTTTTTTTCTTTTTATTTGTTATTGGATCTGATATCACCCCATATCAGGCCTAACAACAGAGAAAAAATATTTAGATTTTTAAAAACCTCTAGTCTACCACTAGGAATGTCAAAAATAACAATAGAGAACATATTTAAGCTCCTTGTAATTTTAGAAATTCACAGAACCTGAAATAGCTGCAATATGAGGTCTCTGGGTCGATCAGTAGGTTTCGGTCAAAACCCACTGATGGACCTAGAGTACTCCAATTGCACCCATTTCAATTCCTATGGATTTCTGATGTTGCAAAAGTTCAAATATGTTATCAATTATTTATTTCAACTTCTAAAAGATGTTAAAATATAATAAAAAAGAATCAGCAAAACAATCCCTAAACATTTTATGTTCTTCAAAACCTCTAGTCCACCACTAGGAATGTCGAAAATAACAATGGAGAGCATATTTGGACTCCTGATCGATCTAGAGATCTCAAATTGCAGTCATTTCAGGTCTTGTAGATTTCTAAAATTGTAAGGACGTTGGGCCTAATATCTCTTCATATAAGGCCAAATAACAAAAAAAAAATTAGGTTTTTCAAAACCTCTGGTCCACCATTAGGATTGTCGAAAATAACAATGAAGAGCATATTTGGACTCCTTGCAATTTTAGAAATCCACAGGACCTGAAATAGCTGCAATTTGAGGTCTCTAGGTCGATTAGTAGGTTTCGGTCAAAACCCACTGATGGACCTAGAAAGCTCCGATTGTATCTATTCACTACAAGAAAACAGATATTTTGAGATGAATTTTATTGTCGCTAATAATATTTTTTCGTCGTTGAAAAATATTCGAGACGATAAATTTTCGTCGCTAGAGTCATCGTTATAAGCTTGTCGTAAACCTATATTAGCGACGAATTTTCTATTCTCGTCGCTAACATGTTTGCAACGTTAAAATATTTGTCGCTAAAGTAAATTACTTCGCCGTAAACTATTTAACGACGATTTAATTGGTATCGTTGCTATAGTTAGTCTTAACGACGATATTATTTATTACGTCGCTAACATATTCCCTACGATTTATATATATTTGTTGCTAAAAACTACGTCCCCCAGTTTCGATATTTTTCGGAATGCAGCCGTTAGCGACGAACTATAGAAAATCGTCGCTAACATATAGGTTAGCGACGATTTTTTACTTAAAATCGTCGCTAATATAGCAGTTTAGCGATGAACTTAAGCCAAATTTATCGCTAACCTATATGTTAGCGACGATTTTCTATAGTTCGTCGCTAACCACTGGTTTTAAAAAAATATATATTTTCATTTATATCCTTTGTACATATTTATATACATATCCATCATCGCAACTATAACAAACTATAACAACAAATTAACAAATACTCTAACATTTAACTCATACTTCAACACAAATATAATAACAATATTCACAATCCAAATTCAAATCATATTCACAACCAAAAATCCAAACAAGTTCAAAACAATTCTAGAACATCATGTTTCTATACAAAAGTGTACAACATCAAAGCCTACGATGGAGGAGGAGGTGGAGCTGAAGATGAATCTTGGATCAAGGAATCTAATGCTCCAGGCGCCAATCGGTTAAGTATTTGTTCAAACATATTTTGTCTTGATTTAATTGATGCTAATTCATCTTGGGTGTTTGCTAGATGAATTTTGGTATTTGCTAACTCATCTTGGGTCGATTCAAGTCTTTCATGCAATGCAG
Organism: Zingiber officinale; assembly: GCF_018446385.1. Lineage (NCBI taxonomy): Eukaryota > Viridiplantae > Streptophyta > Magnoliopsida > Zingiberales > Zingiberaceae > Zingiber > Zingiber officinale. Next base: position 188,930 of record NW_024589825.1, read on the forward strand.
CATTAGTTGATCTGGATGAGGACGTAGCATCTGAAGAAGTAGACCTAACTGGCTTCAGCCCACTTCCAAGTCCTCTGATATATCCAGACCGAGTACCAAGAACCTAATATAAAATTTTGAAGATAATAAAACATATGATATGATATGATGATATATTAAACATATGGATAAGAGTTAAACTCAACATTAAATAACAACCAAATCAGATATTTATGAAATGTAGATATACTTTCTACCTTTGCACCTATCAATTTTCTTGTTCCTGCAAAAGGGTTAGAACAGAACTTAGAGAGTTTCAGAGAATGATGAGTGGAATTCCTGTACTACTAGAAGACGACTCTCCATTTTCTCATGCACATGCTGCTTAGATGTTAGAACTACTCTCCATGTTAGGCGAATTCGTAGTCTACTGTTTTGGCATCAATATTTATTTCTGGGATTTGTTTTCAAGTGGTTGAGTGCTCTGCGTTGGCCCATGTTATTGTGCTGTCACACTTGTGCCAAACTTGATAGTGGCCACTGCTTGAGCCAAAATGTGTTCTGGAGATTCAGCTTTCTTTTACGTTTGCATCTGTCTTCTAGTGATCAGTGAAGTCCTTTGTCACACAGTTGATTCCAGCAAAGGATTCATTTGTAGCCATTTGCATCCTTGTGAGGGTGACTGATTCAATTACACAAGTGCAAATGTCCATGTACTGAAACATTCTCCTCGATTATTATTAGAGTTGTTTGGAGTTGATGGATTGGAAATTTACGAGATACGATATTTCAATAAGAACCAACAGGAATTAATGGTAATATTTCACCTATTGAAAATAATGTAAAATAGGATGAGTGAACACATATAACAAATCCAAAGACGCAAATGAATGACTAACAAGACTACTTTAATCAGTGATTATATATATTCTTACATGTTTAAGTGATTATCAGCCTAACAAGACTACTTTAATCAGTTGAAAATAAGTTGACTACTTTAACAAGACAACATGTCATATATACTTTGAAAAAATGAAAATTGTATCGGTAGTTATTAAATAATATTCTCACGAACTTGATCACAAACGACTGTATCTGCAATTTAGACTACATCGATGTCATCTTTTGGATTTTGTGATAGAATACACTCATCATGTAGTCTTACCATATCATCCTAGAAAAAGTAAATATGTTAAAAATAGTGTAAAAAATAATTATGCACGGTTAAGAACAAATTCACTAAATAAGATCATAATATACATATGCAGATTTTGTCGTGTCCCCAATCCACCCTTTCTTCGAGCTATAATGAGTTTCATTAAAAACAGTAATCCGATCTTTTCTTTGTGACTGATCGGTCTAAAAAAAATAATGTGTTAGTATTTTAATCAACAAACAATATAAGATAATTATAAAATTAACACTTACACTATCGTAACTATACTGAATGAATGATTTAGAACCTCCGCGATGATTATATGGCAGTTTTCCTCGATTTTCGACATTTATTGCAGATCGTTTCTACGACACAAAATTTTGTATAAACAAAACAATAGTTATAGAATAAATAGTTAAATTTTTATATAAATAAGACATTTGTTATAGAATGAGTTACCTGAAATGCCTCATATTCAAATAGAGTACACTTATAGTCACAATCATCTTGAGTCTCACATAACTCAATCGGAATATGTTGTCGGCGCTCAGCAGGAGGAAGGTGTGATAGCTTCTTATAATGGTTATGCATTTTAGATCTATTGTCTCTATATCGTGCACTCATCAATCGATCGGTCTCCTTCATGACCGACGATGAACCCTCCTGAAAACTTATATCAAAAGCAGCCTGAAAAAATAAATTTATTTTGCACATGGTTAATAATAAAGGAGTGGTTATAAATATGTTGAATTACTTATACTTACTGATATTCGATCGTATATCATCCTTTTATTCTCAGCGGGGATGTGCTTCCAGCTCTTAGCTTGTAAGGGAGCAAACTTCTTTACCGAGAGGCTTAACTCGGTCATAAATGAAGCTGCATTAGGGCCAATGGGATGCCCATCGCTCTGACGGAAAGTAACGGGCAATCTACCCCAATCACTGATCTGGCGTCGCAGCCGATCATAATGTATGCCACGTGTCTCCCTACGTATCGGTCAACCTGTAAATGCAATAGTGTTAACAATTAACAGATGAAATATTTAAATAAAATTTTTGTAAATTAAATACAAAACAACTAACCACTGGAAGAACTATCATCTATAGGTGTCTCCAAAATTGGTAAATGCTCAATCCTCTTAGGCGGCATGGCTATCGCATATTCATCATATATAGATCAACAAATATGCATCAACATATATAGATATCTACAAGTAATGAATTAAAAATAAAGAAAACATATATACCATGTTCATAAAAATTAATCCCCACTATCATCTGAAAGAGATAATTGATCATATGTGTCACTATCAATTTCAGTATCTTCATCCTCATCGTTAAGGAAACTTTGAGCATCCATAGCAAGCTCCACTTGTGCATTTAACATATTTATATGTTGATGCTCAACATCTAATCTACAAAGTTGGGATATCTCTAATTCTTCATCAACTACTAAAGTTGCTTCATTAGAAGAATTATCTTGGTTAGTCTCAATATTAAAATTATTTCCAGATTCAATTTCTTCTGATACTTCATCAACTTCAGTTACTTCGTATATTTCTCAATGTTGAACCTACTGCACTACCATCCAATGGCCTCCACGCTTTATATCATTTAAATAATGAACTTGGTATGCTTGGTTGGCCAAAATGAATGGGTCATCTGCATACCATGTTTTAGAAGTGTCAATAGATAACAGCCCAAACTCTTCAATTATTGATTTTTTTTTCGGATTACATTGGAACCATTCACACCAAAATAATTGTACTTTATATCTGAAAGAGTAAAATAGTTGAACAACATCCTTCAACACTCCAAAAAAATCTAAATTGTCCCCGTCATCAGATGATGGTACGCTAACCCCGTTGTTCTGAGTAGTTCTGTGAGCATCACGAGATCTTGTATGGTATCGAATACCATTTACAATGCAGGCACCATACAATTGAACTTCAAGATCATGTCCCATTGCTAAATAATATAACTCGTTTGTGATTTCTGAATTTGTTAAATTCTTTAACTTTATCATTCTATCCCTAAACCATTGTTGGAAATCTCGCTCATGGTATTGGAGAAGTTGATTTGAATGAACTTTATGTGACAGAAGTTGTAGATGTTCACTGTAGAAAAAAATAATTATTTTACAATTGTATAATGAAATATAAACAATAAAATTACATAATGTAAAAACTTACTTCCTATATTGGTCAACTTCCTTACAATTATTGAGAATATATCAATGTGCTTTCTTATACAAAGTCAAAGACAATTTCAGATTATGTGGATTGCCAAATACTCTTGTTTGTTGTGAGAAAACACTTAAATTGCATGTTACTGGTTGAACATCATGGTTTCATTCTGGCCTACTAAATCTTGTCTTAATTTGACTCATATATAAGGAACTGAAAGTCAATGCCTCATTTACAATATACCCTTCTGCAATAAATCCTTTAGGCCTTGCTTTATTATGAATATACTTTTTTAGTCTGCTCAAATATCGTTCAAAGGGATACATCCATCATGAAGAAATAGGTCCAGCTAACATGGCTTCACGAGGTAAATGAACTACCAAATGAACCATAATGTCAAAAAATGTTGGAGGAAATATTTGTTCCATCTTACATAATATGAAGACTATTTCCTCCTCCATTTTACATAAGTCCGCTAAGTGTAAAGATCTTGCAGTTATCTTTTTGGAAAAATCGCATAACTCAATTAGTGTGCCGCATATGTCTTTTGGAAAGAATTTTCGTACGACCACTGGAAGTATTCTTTGCAACAAGGCATGACAATCATGTGATTTTAGTCCATGTAACTTTCCATCATTTGACAATATTTATATTAATAGATGTTGTAGTAGCTTCTCCGTGAAAGTTCCAAACTTTATATAATTTATCAAATTCCCACCTATAAAGATGTCCTCGAACATAATCCAACTCATATTTAAACCAATTGCCACACCTTCTACATGGACAACGAATTTTGGATAAATTCAAACTTATCATATAATTCTCTGCCACCTTAAAAAACTGATTTAGCCCATTTATATATTCAGGCTATCCGATTCTCAATCATTATCCAACTTTTATCCATATTTATAACCTGATTAAATATATAAAAAATTTCATATTTTCAATAAAATAATTCTAAAATTAATTAATAACATCAAAATAACCCTAAAATTATCATCTAAGCATTAAAATAATCCTAAAATTATCATCTAAGCGCTGAGGTTAACAAAGGAAAAAAATAAATTGGACTCAAAGATTTGAATTTCGAAGGCAAAAAGAGTAAAAAGGTATCACCACCTAAGCCAAACTAACATAAGTGAACATGAAGACTTGAAGTCCGAAATGCCATATTAAACAAATAAAAAACTAAAGTATGACCAGAATGCATCACAAAAGGATAGACACAAAATATTACAATTCTAAACTAGGTATAGCTACTATAATCACCTAGAGACAAGGTTACCAGTGGTTTTATCTGAGACAAAATTTGGTAACATAGAGATTATTTTTGTTTTCTATGTTTCTATATGTTTGTGTGGTGAAAAGATTTATGTTTTGTATGTTATTTGTTCTGAATGATAGTGAAACTATCTTCTTTTGTTTTGACTGGATTTGTTGATTTTTGTATAATATTCAAGTCTGGAAATGGGTCTAAATTAAATAATTTCAATTTTTGATATTATGTTGTTATCAACCACTGGTATTGTTTGCTCATGGGCACATTAGCTTTGGATGGTTAGTATTTTCATTTTATGAATATTAGAGATTTTATGAATGCATAGAGCTTATTTGAACGGATTTTTACATGTGACCTATTTTCAGTGACCTATTTTTTGACATGGATTATTAGAGATTTTCAGTGACCTATTTTTTGGCATGGATTATTTACATGTGACCTATTTTCAGTGACCTTATTTGAACGGATTAACAGAGCTTCAAGGATTTTTACATGTGACCTATTTTCAATGTTAATCATTGAACGGTGAGTACTACAAACATTTTCAATCAATCAAATCTACAACTAGATTTTGTGGTTTCAGATGGTTAAAAGAGAGTGAATATACCTTACTAACAAGTAGTAGATTTCCAGATGGGGTAGTCAGTCGGTTGCCAAATTGCTAGAAATAAGAGGGAAGATGAACCTAGATGTGGTGCTTTCATAAACAATAAACAGACAAGGTGCAGGTGGTACCGTGGATGGTGGCCCGCTGGAAAGTAAAAAAGCGAGGGGAAGGCGCCGGAGTCGTCGGAGTCGCCGGAGGAGAAGTGCGGCATAGGATGGCGCAGGAGAAGGGAGTAGGAGGATTCCGTAAGAGTCGCTGGAATCGCTGGAGAAGAGGTAGGCGTGAAGAAGAGAAGTTGTGGCGTGAGGAGAAAGACCGTGGCGTGGAGAAGAAGAGAAGTCGGGTCGGGGAAATTAGGGCTCTTTTAGTGAATTTTAGCGGCGAGTTACTCAATTTCGTCGCTAAGGTTATGTTAGCGAATATATTAGCGACGATTTTAGTATATTTTGTTGCTAATATACGAATATTAGTGGTATTTTCCCCCACCTTTATCATATTAATTAACGACAAACTCCATATTTCGCAGTTAAATAAATAACGACGATTTATTTTCCACATATTCGTCACTAGCACATATTTTTATCAAAAAAAAATATTTGAGAGAAATTAATATGTCGTCACAAATTGCGATGATTTGCTTCGAAATATAATTTCGTCGTTAAAAATTCGTCGTTATTTTACTAATTTTTTGTAGTGATTTCAGTTTCTGTAGATTTTTGATGTTGCAAGGAGTTTAAATATGGTATCTATTATTTATTTCAACTTCTAAAAGATGTTAAAATATAATAAGAAAGAATCAGCAAAACAATCCTCATATATTTTAGATTTTTCAAAACCTCTGGTCCACCACTAGGAATGTCGAAAATAACAATGGAGAGCATATTTGAACTCCTTGCAACATCAAAAATCCACAAAAACTGAAATGGGTACAATCGGAGCTCTCTAGGTCCATTAGTGGGTTTTGACTAAAACTCACTGATGGACCTAAAGACCTCATATTACAGTCATTTCAGATCCAGTGGATTTCTAAAATTGCAAGGTGTTCAAATGTGTTCTCCATTGTTATTTTCAACATTCTTAGTGGTAGACTAGAGGTTTTTGAAAAACCTAAATCTCTTTTTTTTTCTTTTTTTTCTTTTTTCTTTGTTATTGGGCCTGATATCTCCCAATATTAGGCCTAACAATAGAAAAAAAAAGAAAAAAAAAGAGAGATTTAAGTTTTTTAAAACCTCTGGTCCACCACTAGGAATGCCAAAAATAACAATGGATAGCATATTTGGACTCCTTGTAATTTTAGAAATTCACAGGACCTGAAATGGCTGCAATATGAGGTCTCTAGGTTGATTAGTGGGTTTCGGTCAAAACCCACTGATGGACCTAGAGAGCTCCGATTGCATCCATTTCAGTTCTTATAGATTTCTGATATTGCAAGGGGTTCAAATATGTTATCTATTATTTATTCAACTTCTAAAAGATGTTAAAATATAATAAAAAATAATCTGCAAAATAATCCTCATACATTGGACCTGATATGATTCCATATCAAGCCCACGCATGAGGTTTTTTCCCAATTCATCATTATTACAATTTTACACTTCCATAGAAGCTGAAATAAATAATGGATCAGTCTCTGTTGATTTATGGGATTGCAAAGAATTCAAATATGTCATCTATTGATTATTTCGACTTCTCCAAATGTATTCTAATGTTATAAAAAAATCAACTAAACTCTAAATGTTGTGGGCCTGATATGATTTATATATCAGGACTATGTTATGTATGCACGCATGGAAATAAAAGAGAGGAAAGAGAAGAGCTGAGAAGAAAAAATAGATTGGTTCCATGCATAGGAGAAAGTAAATAGAAGAGAGAGAGTGAGAAACGATAGTGAAAAGAAAAAAGTCAGATTTGTCAAAAAGATAAAATAGGAAATGCACTTAAAAATGTGTATTCTTTGGTAAATACCAAAGTAGCGTACGTCTTTTGGTAAATTTAGATCTCTACATGCGACCTTTGGTAAATTGCTGAAGAAAGTGACACTGTGACAGGACAATAGTTCATACTTCGTATTGAATTCCCATTATTTATTTGTAGTCCCAAATTCTATATATATATATTGGAGTGTATACTAAAAGCCTATTATATAAACATTTATAAGAATCACATTGGTCAAGTGTCTACATTTATATATACCAAATGTAGATGTTCAATTAATTTATATTATAGATAACATAGTGTGTGGTGTCACACACAGAAGATTGTGCTATTGGTTCTTTATAAATTATAAACAGTAGCTCACGATTGAGATGGAAAGGAACAAACCATCGGAAAAGTCTTACTGTAATTAGGTATTAGTTTATCTTGACTAATAAATTACACTAGTACACTCTAAATGTATTGAGCAGGACCATTTAAGAAAAGTTTTGTTGGATCGAAAGCGCTAGAGGGGGTGAATAGCGCTCGCGGCTATTTCGTTCGTTTCGGAATCGTAAAAGCAGTCGAGTAAATAAACGCAGCGGAATAACAACAAACACACAAACACAAGGGATTTACTTCGTTCAGAGCCTGTAGCGACTTCTACTCGAAGGTCCGCGATCCTTGATCGCTTTCCGTGGGCAACAACTATAAGCACGAAATTATTACAAGCTAAATACAATTTAAAACAATAATTAAAAATACCAACGACACTTCGGAAATATCAGATTTGAAGCTCCGGGTCGTCGGGAAGTATTCGCAGCACTTCTGGGTCGTCTCGTTGACAGCATATTAAAGAAAGGTTGCTTAGAGGAAGATCTGTCGAGTTGCTGGTCGAGTGCTGCTTTTATACAGTGCTCAAGGCGCCTTGAAATCCATCCAAGGCGCCTCCAGGATGGCCGAGTCGCCCGCGTGGATCAAGCCTGAACTGGTCGTGACTTATCCCTTCAAGGCGCCTTCTGTGCTCTCCAAGGCACCTTCATCCACCAGTCCAAGGCGCCTTGAGCTTCCTTCAAGGCGCCTCCAAGCTTGCTTCGCAACCAGCTCAACTTTGCATCCGAGGCTAAGTTGTGCTCCTTTGGTCCTGCAAAAAGTGTTAATCCCAAACACATACCCTGCAAAACCAAGTTAGCACAAAACAACAATATAGATATGATAATAGAATATGATGACAATCTCCAGACTGTCCGGGTTTGACTTCGGATTTCCAACCGGAAACCCTAGGTCGACCCGACGCCTACTGTTCCCTCTGCGGGGAACCCATCCTCACCTACTCCACTCAGGAGATTTACTTGATGCCAGTCCGGTCCTCCAGACCGACTGGACTTTCCGCCTAGGTTTACCACCCCCTAGGACCTAGGGTTACCGCCCCCTAGGGTTTTTCTCCACCTAGGGTTACCACCCCCTAGGACCTAAGGTTACCCCCCTTAGGATTTTCCTCCACCTAGGGTTACCACCCCCTAGGACCTAAGGTTGCCGCCCGCTAGAGTTTTCCTCCACCTAGGGTTACCTCCCCCTAGGACCTAAGGTTGTCGCCCCTTAGGGTTTTCCTCCACCTAGGGTTACCTCCCCCTAGGACCTAGGGTTACCACCCCCTAGGGTTTTCCTCCACCTAGGGTTACCTCCCCCTAGGACCTAGGGTTACCACCCCCTAGGGTTTTCACCTGCCTAGCCGCAGCTAGGACTTTTGCCTAAGTATCACTTAGGACTTTCCTGCAAGCTCCATGAACCTTGTTAGATAACACCATAGCTTAACTTTGAGCTCTTTTCCATAATCAAAACTCAGGTTCGATCATCTGGTGCTCACTGCACCAACAAGTTCTTTTTATACTGATTTAATAAAAGAACAAGTCCTTAGTTATTATGGAAGTGTGTGCTCTTAATCCTAATATAATAACAAGCACATATATTTAATATTTATTTCTTTGACTTATCAAAGGGTGAGATTTAGCTCGATAAATCAAAATGGTCGATAAGTTGGGAAATGATGTTACTTATAGTGTGTCTTGTTGATTATAGAAGGAAACTGTGTCCTAGAAATCTAGGTTGATAATGTCCCTAAGAGGAGCTCATAAAGATTGTCATGTTAAACCCTGCAGGTGGACTTAGTCCGATATGACAAAAAGGTTGAGTGGTAGTACTCTTGGATGAGATATTAATTAAAATGAGTTGTCAGTAACTCAATTAATTAGTGGGCATCCGACATCTTAAACACAGGGAGACTAACACACTCATAATAAGAAGGAGCCCAAAATATAATTTGGGATTGGTGCGGTAGTTCAATAATAATTCTTTAGTGGTATGAATTATTATTGATAAAGTTAAGTTGTGTGTTCGGGGCGAACACGGGAAGCTTAATTTCATCGGGAGACCAAAATCAATTCCTCCTCTCGGTCCCTATCGTAGCATCTTGTATATAGAGAATTATACAGACCTATACCCACCTTTCTACCCACCTTAAGGTGGCCAGCCAAGCTAGCTTGGAGCCCAAGCTAGGGTCAGCCAAAGCTAATGGTGAAGCTAAATTTAGGTGGTCGGCCAAAGCTTGGGTCCCAAGCTTAGGTAGTTGGCCACTAGAAAATAAAAAGGAATTTTTATTAAAATTATTTCTTATGTGGATATCATGGTTTTAAAATAGAGTTTGAAATTTAAATCTTTCCTTTTATAGCTTTCTACAAAAGATTAAGAAAAGATTTGAAATCTTTCCTTATTTGTAGATTAAAAGGTGGATTTTAATTTTAAGAAAACTTTCCTTTTTAAACCATGTTCATGATTTAAAAGAGAGTTTAAAAATTAAATATCTCTTTTATAAGTTTCTACAAAAGATTAAGAAAAGATTTGATATTTTTCCTTATTTGTAGATTGAAAGAAGATTTTAATTTTTAAAGATAACTTTTCTTTTTGGAAATTATCCACATGTTTAAAAGAATGATTTTAATTTATAAAATTTCTTTTTTTATAATCCACGAAGAAGGGAAAAATTATTGGAGAAATTTTTTATAAATTTCCGGAGACAAATTAGGAAGTTTTAATTAATTAAAACTCTCCTTGTTTATAACTTTAAAGTGGTCGGCCATGATATTTAAGAAAATAAAATTGTTTTTTAATTAATTAATTTTTCTTAATCATGGCAAAAGAATTAAGGAAGTTTTTATTTAAATTTCCTTATTTGTCAAGACTAAGGATTATAAAAGAAGGGGTAGAGGTGCCTTCATGGCTAACGACTCTATCCTATTCTTCCTCTCTTTTCCTCCTTGGTGGCCGGCCCTAGCTTCTCCCTCTTCTCTTCTTCTTGTGGCCGGCGGCAACTTCTCTAGGAGCTTGGTTGGTGGCCGGATTTTACTTGAGGAAGAAGAAGAAGGAGGAGGCTTTGTTTCCTAGCATCCCTTGGAGATTGGTTGGTCGTCTAAGTTCTTCATCCCTTAAAGAAAAGAAGGTGGTCGAAACTTGGAAGAAAGGAGAAGGGCTTGAGTGGTTCTTATCTCTGTAAATCGTTGCCCACACAACGTCCGGGAGTAGAAGCGGAATACGGTAGAAGATCAAGAGGTTATTTGCTTACAAAGAAAGGTATATCTAGTAATTGTTTTCCGCATCATACTAGTTTTCTTTGTATAGTTATTTTTAGAAATACCAAACACAAGAGGCATTAGATCTAGTTTTTCGAATTAGTTTTTCGAGTTTGTGTTTTCTTCTTTTTCGAATTTGTGATTCGATTGTTCTTTTTGGTTAACCTAGAGTTATTTAAGGAAATTAAATATTAGCTTTCCTTAAAAGGCTTTGTCAAGGCGGTGGTGGTTGCTCCCATATCCAAGAAGGCCATGTTCCTCGCCATGCAGTCCTGGAAGCCAATTTTAGAAATTAATATTTAAAGAAATTAATAACATAGGTGGATTTGAATCAATAGTGTTAAGTTCCGCTTGCGATTCAAATCTAAACCATTAAGAACAGATAAGTTAAATTTGGAATCAATGATGTTAAGTTCCGTCTGCGGTTCCTAATTTAACTTCTAAAGAACACAATAGGTTATTTAAGGAAAGGTTCGATACTTGTAAAAAAAAATTTTGTACAGTGGAACCGGTACGTTTTCCTAGGACTAACCAACAATATATATATATATATATATATATATATATATATATATATATATATATAAAATTTATAACTGAATATTCAGTGTATCTATCGCCATTCATTTATCTGATATAGTTTAAAAATTAAAATTATCAACGAAATTCACAATACTTTACAATAGTTAAATTGATCGTCTCAAACCCCGCGGCTTAGTAGATCATAATTCAGTGCACATAGTACCCTTAGGACGGTCTAGTAGCTAGCACATGAGGTGTTACCATATAAGATCTGGGGTTCGAATCTCCGTTAGGAAAGTAAATCGTATCCCATGATTCTTGCTCTAAATATGTTAGGGAAGTAAATGATATTTAATGATTCTTGCTGTAAATATGGTAACTGTCTTATGAGAATTATTGAATTATAGGAGTGGAAGATATGTACACTATATATATATTACATCTTTGTTAATGAGAAAATAGAACAGATTATTATTACATGGTATCAGAGCAGTGACGATCTGCTCTATATTTACATGGATTCCAACAATTCCTATTCTCTACATCCTTCGGATCATCCTGGAATGATTCTTGTTTCTAAATCTCTTGATGGTGAACACTATTCAACTTGGCGTAGAGTAATGACCATCTTTAAATGCAAAATCCAAACTTTGCTTTGTGACGGAACCCTCGAGGCACCATCTGCGCAAAACAAACCAGAGGACTACACGACATGGAAAAAATACAATGATATGGTATTATCCTAGATTCTTAATTCTTTGATACCTGAAATTGCAGATAGCGTTATTTTTTATGACTGCTAATGAAGTTTGGGAAGATCTTCAAAATCATTTTTCTCAAAGCAACGCACCACGAATTTTCCATATCGAGAAAGAGATTGCTTGTCTTGCTCAAGATCAGATGACAGTTGTGTATTATTATACAAAGTTAAAAAAATTATGGGACGAGTTAGGATCCTATAATGATGTTGCTTGCACTTGTGGTGTAAACAATAAAAGACGTAAGTTGATGCAATTCCTCATGTGATTGAATGAGTCTTACAATGCTATTCGTGGTCAACTCCTTCTCATGAACCCATTACCTAATGTTTCCCCCCAGAACCTGAGGAGCCCGAGCGCAACAAAACTCGTCACGACAGAAGCTCCTAAGTCGTGCAGAATCGAACTATCGAGCGACACGGAGGCTACCATAGTCGTCGTGATGCGGCGGAAGGGGGAGCTGGAGGAAGAGAGGAGTCCCAAAGGCAAAAAGCCTGGGAAAACCCAGGATATGAGGTGGAGAGGAATGATAAGGTGCGGCGACCGTCCAAGCGAACTGCTGACCTCAAAGGAGCAAGCGCCGGAAGGGTCACGGTAACTTGGGTGACTATCCTTCCCGGTGAATAGACTTTAGCAGATATAAACCAACAAATTAAATGGATGAATAGCAGATGATATTATAATGGTATCATTGCGGAATCGATTCTTTGTAATGGTTATAAAGTATGCGGGATCATTTCATAGCTTGAAATTTAAGAAAGTACGGCAATTATCAAAAGACTACTTAAATTTTTAAATTTATCAAAAAATCATACTATTTTAGTATTTATCAAAAGGTACATTTTTTATAGTGGTATTTCTATTCAACCCTTCTGATAAATTTAACTGATTTCCTTTTTCTTTTCTTTGTCATTTCTATCTCTTCTCTTTCCTACTATGCATGCAACGTATCTTTTCTTTGTCATTTCTATCTTTTCCTTCCTGCCCTCTTTTTTATCTTCTTTTTTTTCTATATTTTTCAATTTTTTTCTCAAACCTATTATAGGAGATTAGACCCACGTTGGGTCTGATATCTCTCTATATCAGGCCCAATGTGGGCCTGATATATAAAAAAAAATTTAGATTTTTCAAAACCTCTGGTCCACCACTAGAAATGTCGAAAATAATAATGGAGAGCATATTTAGCCTCCTTGCAATTTTAGAAATCCACAAGAATTGAAATAGCTGTAATTGGAGCTTTCTAGGTCGATCAGTGGGTTTTGACCGAAATCCACTAATCGACCTAGAAACCTCATATTGCAATCATTTCAGGTCCTGTGGATTTCTAAAATTACAAAGAGTCCAAATATGCTCTCCATTGTTATTTTCAGCATTCCTAGTGGTGGACCAGAGGTTTTGAAAAATCTAAATCTTTCTTTTTTCTTTTTCTCTTTTTATTTGTTATTGGATCTGATATCTCCCCATATCAGGCTTAACAATAGAAAAAAAAATTAGATTTTTAAAAACCTCTAGTCCACCACTAGGAATGTCAAAAATAACAATGAGGAGCATATTTGGGCTCCTTGTAATTTAAGAATTCACATGACCTGAAATAGCTGCAATATAAGGTCTTTAGGCCGATCAGTGGGTTTCGGTCAAAACCCACTGATGGACCTAGAGTACTCCGATTGCACCCATTTAAATTCCTGTAGATTTCTGATGTTGCAAGAAGTTCAAATATGTTATCTATTAGTTATTTCAACTTCTAAAAGATGTTAAAATATAATAAAAAAGAATCAGCAAAATAATCCCTAAACATTTTATGTTTTTCAAAACCTCTAGTCCACCACTAGGAATGCCGAAAATAACAATGGAGAGTATATTTGGACTCTTGATCGATTTAGAGATCTCAAATTGCAGTCATTTCAGGTCTTGTGGATTTCTAAAATTGCAAGGACGTTGGACCTGATATCTCTTCATATCAAGCCAAATAACAAAAAAAAAAATTAGGTTTTTTAAAACCTCTGGTCCACCATTAGGAATGCCGAAAATAACAATGAAGAGCATATTTGGACTCCTAGAAATTTTAGAAATCCACAAGACCTGAAATAGCTGCAATTTGATGTCTCTAGGTCGATTAGTAGGTTCGGTCAAAATCCACTGATGGGCCTAGAGAGCTCCGATTGTACCCATTTTAGTTTCTGTAGATTTTTGATGTTGCAAGGAGTTTAAATATGGTATCTATTATATATTTCAACTTCTAAAAGATGTTAAAATTTAATAAGAAAGAATCAGCAAAATAATCCTCATATATTTTAGATTTTTCAAAACCTCTGGTCCACCACTAGGAATGTCAAAAATAACAATGGAGAGCATATTTGAACTCCTTGCAACATCAAAAATCCACAGAAACTGAAATGGGTACAATCGGAGCTCTCTAGATCCATTAGTGGGTTTTGACCGAAACCGACTGATGGACCTAAAGACCTCAGATTGCAGTCATTTTAGATCCTGTGGATTTCTAAAATTGCAAGGAGTTCAAATATACTCTCCCTTGTTATTTTCAACATTCTTAGTGGTAGACCGAAGGTTTTTGAAAAATCTAAATCTCTTTTTTTTTCTTTTTACCTTTTTTCTTTGTTATTGGGCCTGATATCTCCCCATATTAGGCCTAACAACAGGAAAAAAAAGGAGAGATTTAAGTTTTTTAAAACCCCTGGTCCACCACTAGGAATGCCAAAAATAACAATGGATAGCATATTTGGACTTCTTGTAATTTTAGAAATTCACAGGACCTGAACTGGCTGCAATATGAGGTCTCTAGGTTGATTAGTCGATTTTGGTCAAAACCCACTGATAGACCTAGAGAGCTCTGATTGCACCCATTTCAGTTTCTATGGATTTCTGATGTTGCAAGGAGTTCAAATATGCTATTTATTATTTATTTCAACTTCTAAAAGATGTTAAAATATAATAAAAAAGAAGCAGCAAAATAATCCCTATACGTTGGGCCTTATATGATTCATATCATGCCCACGCATGATGATTTTTGCCAATTCATCATTATTACAATTTTACACCTCCATAGAAGCTGAAATAAATAATGGATCAGTCACTATTGATTTATGGGATTGCAAAGAATTCAAATATGTCATCTATTGATTATTTCGACTTCTCCAAATGTATTCTAATGTTATCAAAAAATCAACTAAACTCTAAACATTGTAGGCCTGATATGATTTTTATATCAGGCCTATGTTATGTATGCACGTATGGAAAAAAAAGAGAGGAACGAGAAGAGCGGAGAGGAAAAATTAGATTGGTTGCATGCATAGGAGAAAGTAAATAGAAGAGAGAGTGAGAAATGATAGTGAAAAGAAAAAAGTCAGATTTGTCAAAAAGATAAAATAGGAAATGCACTTAAAAGGTTGTATTCTTTGGTACCAAAGTAGCATACGCCTTTTGGTAAATTTAGATCTCTACATGCGACCTTTGGTAAATTGCCGAAGAAAGTGACACTGTGATAGGACAATAGTTCATACTTCGTATTGTATTCCCATTATTTATTTGTAGTCCCAAATTCTATATATATATATATATATATATATATATATATATATATATATATAATTTATAATTGAACATTCAGTGTATCTATCGCCATTCATTTGTCTGATATAGTTTAAAAATTAAAATTATCAACGAAATTCACAATACTTTACAATAGTTAAATTGATCGTCTCAAACCCCGCACCTTAGTAGATGATAATTCAGTGCACATAGTCCCCTTAGGATGGTCAAGTAGCTAGCACATGAAGTGTTACCATATAAGATCTGGGGTTCGAATCTCCGTTAGGAAAGTAAATCGTATCCCATGATTCTTGCTCTAAATATGTTAGGGAAGTAAATGATATTCAATGATTCTTGCTGTAAATATGGTAATTGTCCTATGAGAATTACTGAATTATAGGAGTGGAAGATATGTACACTATATATATATTACATCTTTGTTAATGAGAAAATAGAACAGATTATTATTACATGGTATCAGAGCAGTGACGATCTGCTCTATATTTACATGGATTCCAACAATTCCTATTCTCTACATCCTTCGGATCATCTCGGAATGATTCTTGTTTCTAAATCTCTTGATGGTGAACACTATTCAACTTGGCGTAGAGTAATGGCCATCTTTAAATGCAAAATCCAAACTTTGCTTTGTTGATGGAACCCTCGAGGCACCATCTACGCAAAACAAACCAGAGGACTACACAACATGGAAAAAATACAATGATATGGTATTATCCTAGATTCTTAATTCTTTGATACCTGAAATTGCAGATAGCGTTATTTTTTATGACTGCTCATGAAGTTTGGGAAGATCTTCAAAATCATTTTTCTCAAAGCAACGCACCACGAATTTTCCATATCGAGAAAGAGATTGCTTGTCTTGCTCAAGATCAGATGACAATTGTGTCTTATTATACAAAGTTAAAAAAATTATGGGATGAGTTAGGATCCTATAATGATGCTGCTTGCAGTTGTGGTGTAAACAATAAAAGATGTAAGTTGATGCAATTCCTCATGGGATTGAATGAGTCTTATAATGCTATTCGTGGTCAACTCCTTCTCATGAACCCATTACCTGATGTTTCACAAGCTTATTCTTCCATTATCAAGAAGAAAAGCAACGAAATTTAGGTGCAAGATGGGAGACAATAAAAGTTTCTACCATGGTCGTTCAAAAAAGTGAACCAGTAGCCCTTGTTATTCGACACAAATCTAGTCCTTTTGTTCGCCCTAATTCCAATAATCATAAGCCGCTGCATTGTTCTTATTGTGATAGAGATCATCATACGAGATAGATATGTTGGAAACTACATGGTTATCCACCTGGACATCCCAAGCATTCAACGGCCAAAAATAATCATGTCAAGCACAATGATAGCAATCAATCTTCAATTCATAATATCAGAGAGACTTCAACTATGCAACAACTTCAACCAATTATGATTGGATTGACTGAATTACAACTACAACAACTTTTATCCATTAAACAAAGCAATAGGGCATCTCAAATAGCTACTCCCAAGGCAAATAATGCCACTACTTCTTCAGGTTTGTCCTCACCTGAACTGATAATCTATAGTGATGCAACAGATCACATTACTTCTTCTCTAGCATTACTTGCCAACAGTAAAGAGAACACTTCTTTACCACCAGTTGTTATGTCAAATGGAGACCAGGCTCCAATTATCTCTATTGAAAATTTACCTTTGAGTCCTATTATTTATTTAAAGAATGTTCTTGGGGTGCCATCTTGTAAGGTGGATTTGATGTCGGTGAGTCGGGTGACAAGAGATTTAAATTGCTCAGTAACATTCTTTTCCTTATTGATGTATTTTGCAGGATTTGATGATGAGGAAGATGATTGGTTTGGGTAAACAACGAGATGGACTATATTACTTGATTGCAATGTTAGCAAATAAGTCACACCATCATGTCCAATCTATCCATACCATCAAAGCTTCCTCTTCTCAAAACACTACTACCTTGTGGCATCGACATCTAGGATACTTATCCTCTTCTAGATTAGACTTTATGTCCAAGACCTTGTTACATTTCCCTTTGGAACCATATAATAATTGTGATGTTTGTGCGTCTGCAAAACAAATAAGGCTTCCTTTTTCAACTAGTTCTATTTCTTCCATTAAACCATTTGAATTAATTCATTGTAATATTTAGGGCCCCTTCAAAGTTCCTTCTTTTTCTGGTGCAAAATATTTTTTAACTATTGTGGATGATTTTTCTCGCTTTACTTGGGTTTTTTTTATGCATCGTAAAAATGAGACAAAAAATCTACTAATCAATTTTTTCTCTTTGGCGAAACCCTAATTCAATACTCCTATAGCAAATATTAGGGTTCACAATGGAGGAGAGTTCTTTTTTATGCGAGATTTTTTTAAACAACAGGGCACTCACTTCTTACCAGCATACTTCCATTTACACATCTCAACAAAACGGGGTGGTCGAGCGCAAACATAGACATATCTTTATATCAACTAGAGTCTTTCATTTTCAAGCTCATCTCTCTTTACATTTTTGGGCAAAATGTGTCTCTATTGTTGTTCATATAATTAATAGGCTACCCATGCCTATACTTTCTCACCAAACTCCATTTGAGAAACTCTATGAAAAAGTTGCTACTTATTCCCATTGTAAAATATCGAACCAGATAATAATTAAATAATAAGATTAATGGGTGAATAATCTTATTGGAATTTTTAGAAATTTTTCTAGAATTAATCAGAGCTCGTACGACGTATTTAATGGGGATGCATTATTAGGCTTGAGAAAAAGTCTGTTTGGAATACTTATTTATTAGGGAGTTGATTATTTTAATTAACCTAAGGTTTATATTAATTACCCTAAGTTTTATTCCTCGTGCCCTAGCCAGCACCGCCGCCCGAACTCCCTCTCCCGATTCCACCTTAGTCCCGCGCCCTCTCCTCAGGCGAGCACGAGCCTTCGCCTCTCCCTCGCAATCTCGCCACGACAAATGCCTTCTCGCGCCAACCCCTCACCTGTGCCCTAGTTGTCCCCGACGCCGAGCTCTTCATCTTCTTCTTCCTGCTCGGGTCGCCACGGTGGCCACGACCAACACCGATCGCCAGCCAAGTCTTCCATCGTCGCTGCCCTCTGCTGTTCATCATTGTAGCAGAGGCGTCCTTAGCAGCTGTCGGCAGAGCAGCTAACCGTTTCCGGCAGCAAAACCCTAAACTGTGCAGTGGTAGTGAGCTTGAGGTAAGATGCTTAATTTTGGTTGATTTAGGTTTAGACGTAAATCAATTGTATAGTGGGTTGTCTAGGGTTAAGGAAACTAACTCTAGTTAACCAATTGATTGTATTTAATGAGATGATGTTTTGCTCTTTCCAATCTTTGCTCCAAAGTTTTAATCCGACTATTAGTGATTTGAACCTTGAATGAAGACACACATGTCTGTTTGGAAGTGATGGGTTCATTTGATTGTTGTTTTCGTTCATCGAATAATTGTGGGTGTTGTGTGATGTATTCCGTTGATGAGTTGTTTCTTCAGATAGCTATGGGATAGCGCGATTGTGATTGGAGGTTTGTTCTGTGGTATCCTTGTTTTTGAGTTAGCAATGAACTTGTGGTCTAATCTAGTAGGTTGAGGTGTGAACCCAATATGGTTTTTGCTCTTAGTATTGGCTCTGGAAAGGTAGTTGGGAATTTTGATAGATTTAGGTGAATTGAGATTCGTTGGATTAGGGTTTTTCCTTAATTAAGTTGGATTTTTGTTTAGTTAGTGTTGTTTATGAAATTATCTAAATTGTACATCACGTGATTTGTAGGACATTGATTGAAGAGGGTTAGCTCGATCTCCGCATAAGGCGGGTACTTCTTACTTTGATTCTTTAGTTCTTCGAACTTAGTGCATGAGATATTTTGGATAAAAACGGCTTTACCTTGACTCCACTCGTAATTTTTCCTATGCTTGATACTTCCACTCAAAACCTTTGAGTTACTCATTTTTATATCCATATAGTCTCTTGTTGTTGTCCATGATCAGTAGCAGATACTAGATATCATGTTTGTATGTTTTGACTGTTGCTTATTTATGTACGATATTGAGCATGCTGGCTTCATGTAGCATACCTATTTCTGCTTATATATATATGATGATTGTTGCATTGTTCACATCATGTCATTGCATGCATGCCGCATCCTCGGCCACTCGAGAGAGTGGTAGCTGGAGTTGATGCTGCTTGTCCTGTCGTGTCGCACTCGGCCACTCATGGGTAGTGGTAGCTGGAGTACGAGCAGCAGGGACCCCATCGCAGATGTAGCTAGTTAGCTACTATGCAACTGTCCCCTCGGCCACTCGTGTGAGTAGTAGCTGGAGTGGTGTACAGTCTGTCACTAACCCGGCCTCTCGACCATACAGGGGTCATGGTGCAGAGAGGTGAGCGGGAGTGACCATTCGTGCATACGCTATTGTTATTATATTTGCTTTGGCTGCTGCTGTCTATATATGTTGTTATTGCTTACTGTTGTTGTTGTTGTTCACATATGCTGATATGCTTACTTAGGTTGAGATATATTCTCATTGTAGATGTTTAGTCATTGGAAATTGTATATACCTTGCTTATTACCTCTGTAGTATGAGCAATACTGTAGCAGATTAGTACCAGTTCTGACCTACTATACCTAGCCTAGGATATGGTTTCAGGAATGAGCATTTATTTTGGTTCTATTATAGTATCTGCTATTCTTTTTATGAGGTTATATACTGTTGACACTCTCTACTTACATGTTATATTCATGCACTATCTCTTTCTTTACCCGCTGAGTTCCAATACTCACCACCCCACAAAATGGTTTTCTTTTGCCAGGTAATAGATAGATGAGTCAATGGATGCTTGGAGAGATGTCGGTTGCCAGTCCTGGGTCCTACGTCACACTCGAGGGTAGTTTTCGTTTTGGTTTTGTTATCGTTTGGGATGGTATATTGATTTTGTGTATTTTGTTTTTCAATCGATGTGAATTTTGGGTCAAGTCTGTGATGACAGGTATTTTTGTTAGTGTCGTTGTTAGTTTTACGGTCGTATCGCTTTATGTCTTCTGCTGCTGTGTGTTTATTTTGTTCCAGCCGAGTGCGCTGATGATATAAGCTGCGTGGTTGTGTATATATTCCAGCCGAGTGTGGTTAAGGTATATTTTGTATGTAGTAATGCTTCGGATTGTCACCCATACAGGGGAGATGCTGCCGAAATTTCTTTGAACAGAGACTCCTCTAGGGCGTGACACCCATCTTAGAGTTTTTGGTTGTCTAACTTATGCCACTAATGTTCATGTTTCCCATAAGTTTGCTCCTCGTGCCACAAAATGTGTTTTTCTTGGGTATCTTATTGGTCAGAAAGCTTACAAATTATATGATATTGAAACTCATCAAGTCTTCACTAGTCATGATGTTATTTTTCATGAAGATATTTTTCCCTATGAGATTATATCCATTGAGCCTCAATCAGATTCTGTCATACCTATTACAATCCCAAATTCCTCTTCCATTCAACCAACACCTACAGAATACATCTCTGTTGATTCTGCTACTTCACCAATGGCCCCCTTTTGTCGTTCTCAACGATCTCATGTTCCCCCTATAGCCTTGCGTGACCATATTTGTAACGCCCAAAAATTCTCAAATTAATTTTGAAAATATTCTATGATTTTTCTGGAATTTTAGAATATTTTTATGGAATTTTTGGAGTAGCAGAAGTAGCAAAATTAAATAAAAACGTAAAATAGCCTAAGTGGGAATTGAACCCGAGACCTATTAGACTCTAATACTTATAGATGTCTCTAGTAACCAAGGGGCCCCAGCAGGGGTGTGCTGAAAGGAAAGGAGAACAATTATACTTAAGGTTTAGTTGGGGTGTATTAATCATTTAATATAAATAGGGAAATTAAGTGGGAGATTTTATTTAACGACAATTTCCTCTCACCCTCAAACCCTCACCGCCGAACCTCCTCCTCCTCACCTCTCGATGCCCAAGTCCAAGAAGCCTAGGGTTCCGTCCCTAGGGTGTAGGAGCACCTTCCGACGATAATTCCGGCACGAGGACGCTCCCCTCCGCGAGAAGAAAGCACAGACGTAGGAAGATCGTCGAAACGATCATCTTCTCCGGAAATCTAGCGATCGGATTGTAAGAAAATCTAGCGCAGGAAGTAAGTAACCCCTCACCTGCAGTATAAGTAGCTAATCGCACGCTTTTATGGTTCTAGTGCACTTTTATGGTCTTAGTTTAGCTAGATGCAGAATTAGAGCACACCAAGTGCTCGATAAAATGCCTAGTATAGTTAAATGTTACAATAGGCATTTTAATAGCTCAGTTAAATGCCCTAGATGTAGTTTACATAGCGTACATAGCCTTGCTTCAGTAATATGGGACTACGGTCCAATGGATGGGCTCCCATAGTCGCCTCTAGGTTCAGATAACCTAGCTCTAGATTCAGATAACCTAGTAAAAACAAGATAAGATAAATCAGTTATAAACAGTATTTTACTTTATTAGTGGCACTGTACTGGACTTCAGTTGTCCTTGGGTTGGGCTCCCATAGTCGTCTCTAGGTTTAGATAACCTAGTAACCCTACTAGATTTGGGATTTGCTACCTCGGGCCTAGTTAGGGATGCGCGCACAGCAAGTACAGTTGTCGGGCCCATCAGCAGCATGTTTAGTATTTTTACCTATTTAAGAAAATAGTTTTCAAACTTCACAAAACAGATAAGTGAATTCAACTTAGCTTCAGTTCAGTTTTCTATTGATATCGCAGATAGTTTTATGTTAGTTCTTGATTGCCATGAGTTACATGCTTATATGCCATGTTTTAGCATTTCTAGTATGATTCTCAGCTTGCATATCAGCATAGCATCTTTTAAAGAGCATGACTTCTGCAAATACATGTTTTTGTGAGGTAGATGGTTTCTTACTAAGCTCCCAAGCTTATAGATGCATTTTCCTTATACTGCAGATAAAGGTAAAGGAAAGATGGAATAGCGGAGGCTGGAAGCAATGCGATGAAGATATGTGTGAGAAGGAACCTGGAATAAAGATCTTTGGAGACTAGCAAACTTAAAAACTTAGTATTTCCTTATGTTATTACTTCTCTGCACTTTTAGGATGCTAGGTATCATAAATTGTGAAACTAGATATTATGCCATGCTTAGACTACTTATTATCTTGATATTAGTTAGTAAAGTATAAGTGATAACCTGTCTAGTGGTATCGTTTTATGTTTTAGTTGAGTTCTGACAAATTTGTATGAGTTCGTGGCTGATTTCAGTGAAATCAGAAACCCAATTGATCAACTGATCGATTGAGAAGCCCTCAATCGATCAGCCGATCGATTGGGAGGTGATTCCCCGCGAACAGTGAGCAGCTAAGTCGATCAACTGATCGATTGAGAAGTCTTCGATCGATCAGCCGATCGACCGGGAAGCGGACTTCCGTGTACAGAAAGCTAATAAATCGATCAGCTGATCGATCGTCCATGGATCGATCAGCCTATCGATCGGGAATTTAAATTCCGCGAACAGAGAGCCTTTGAATCGATCTCTGGATCGATTGGCCAGACTGGATAGATCAGTCGATCGATCCAGACGGAACTTCCGTGCACAGTAGCACGTTGAATCGATCAGTGGATCGATCAAACAACTCCAATCGATTAGCCGATCGATTGGAATGTCTGATTTCAGCCAGAAGCGTCTGCTTTCAGGCTTTTGATCAAATAAGAAGTTTAGCTTGCCCTCTTTAGCACAGACAAAATTTTAGAAGTGTATTCTAAGCAGGGAATTCCAGATTTCATAGCAATTAGCAATGAGACTTAAATTACTTTAGTGTTCCGCGCTAGAATAGTTAGCATAATGTAACCCCCGACCTTACATTTTAGGAGTAGAAGGTGGGGCGTTACAGAATGGTATCAGAGCAAATTCCATACTTCCTGACACACACATCAGCATTGAACCTGCAGCTTCCTTGGGGTACCAACAATCTCCTCCTTTTTGGTAAAAAATTTTCTAAGATGGAAAAAAAATTCTAAGTTAAGGATACTGCAAAATGTTTAAGTAACTATTAAAGCATTATTTACAATTAAATATTTATCAATTAGTCAATTAAATATTTTATTTCATTAACTGACTTCCAAGCTGTGGCGAGGCACTAGGCCTTCTTGGTTATTGGAGCAACAACCACTTTCTAGACAAAGCCTCTTAAGGAAATTAAACATTTAATCTACTCTCTGAAAGCATTAAGTCTAATTAAATTTTAATTTAGATAAAATTTTGGAACTTAATATAAGTTCCAGCCTACTAGATTAATTAAAAATCTTTTGGATATGTTTTCCTTTGAAATTTTCTTAATTTGTCCTTTGTGATATTTGAAATATCAGTTCTTTGGGTCTCGTGGTTCTATCCTTGCAACTGTAGGTCCGCACTAGGAATGACAATGGGGTGAGGTGGGGGCGGGTTTGCCATTCCCATCCCCGCCCCCGAATTTTATCCTCGTCCACATCCCCGCCCCCATACTCGATTTTTCCTAATCGGGAATCCCCCGCCCTAGCCCCGCGGGGATTAAATCCCCATCCTCGCCCCCGTCCCTGATTTTTTTTTATTGGGGAATCCCATCCCCGCCCCCGGCCCCCGACCCCATTCCTGATTTTAGAAAAAAAAAATTATATATCAACTCATTTTAAATAATATAGCAATACAATAGATTCTCAAAACACCAATTACAATAATATAACAATACCATCCTTTTTCAGACCAACATGAGTTTAATTCTTTAATCTGTCAAACAAAGCTAATGAAATAGTATATTGATGTTTACAAAAAAGATTAATATTCCAGAATTTAAGGAGCAAAATCCACCATCAATAAACAAAGCGATGAAGGTCCAAACAATGCAATACATCAGGTGCAAAATACATATCATTGCCAAGCCTCAGGGATCAATACAACAAACCCAGGTGACAAGTGATTACCATTCAGCTTTCTCAGGTTCCATACGCACTACTTTCGCAAAACCAGTAAGGCTTCTTTAGGATTAGTTTCCACTAGACCTGTAAAATAAATGCTACATGTAAAGTCTATTCTAGCAAAGTGCTGATATCAAACACACAAAATTGCAGTGGAATTGTACAGGGAATGCACAAATCATAGTAGATTAAAAAAAATAACATGGAGAGATCATAAAAGAAAATAAAAATTACTTCTCAAGTAGTCGACTCCTCGAGTTGAATTTTTGTAAATGAAAAGTGGTAAGCAAAGTGAAGCCAAGTAGAATAGTAGACCAAAAGAAAAGGTTGAAGGAGGGGCATATGCCTCAAGCATTTGACTCTAGAATAAAAAACTTGTGAATGTAAAAGGATACTAAACTGTGAATCCTAGAAGTTGTCATTGATGTTAACAAGCCAACCATTCATGAATCCAAACCAAGAAAAGTTTTTCAAATAATAAATGCAGACAATAATTGAACAAAATAGGAACTGATAAAGTGACGCCAACAATATAAATAAAAATAAATCTATCTAAGTCATGTAAAATTGTTTATCAAACCCACAAGAGAGAATCTATTACTTAAAGTGGTAAGATCTTTTCATTACATAAATAGGTTTAACCAACTCTATCATCCATATGCATTATGCAGCACAAAGCCAACATGAATAGCCAGTTAACATCAAATAATATTGAAATTCTCCTTTTATAATAAAAAAAAAGGTCAATCCACACTCTATTTCAGTAGTTTTGTCATGTCACTAATGTATAAATTACAATGATGCAAGTCAATCACATTTTTTATAGATGCAGAATGATAGATGCAGAATCATAGACAATGATGCAAGTCAATCACATTTATACACTGCCCAAATTGAAGAAATTATAAATGCAGAATGAAAATCAATTCATGTATCAATAAAAGAGTGACAAGAAGATCACCAAGAAAATTCAAGAAAAAAATGGAAACAGTGTCTCACCCTAGGCGAAGGCAAGCCAGACTGCCAAAACATTTGCATTGCTCTCTCCAACTCATTCCTCGCCTTCTCATTCTCTAAAGGCCTGTAAACAATATTACAAATATTGATCACTCAAAATTGTGACCATGATAGAGCAGCCATGGAGCTAAAACCAATAGCCGATTTGATAAAGAATAGAACAATTAATCAGTATTAGAGAACTAAATATAGTAGAAATAAGAAATTTGCATTTGTTAGTTAGATCCATTAATACTAGGCAATAATCTCAAAAACAATTAGAAAGCAGTTCTAAGTTCTAACATATTAGAATTATTTCCTGAATGAAGCCGAAAGAATGAAACTCCAGGTGTCTTATATAACTAAACATGAGATATCTATTTCTTCAATGATCAGATATGTTTGGTTTGCAGGAATTATATAAGTAATAGGGAACAATCTCTAAGTTGTTATCAGAATATATTCCTGAAACTGAAAAAAAGGGGATCAATTCTACATATCAAATATCTGTTACGTAAAAGATTATATTGTTGGAACCCCAAGGTGTTTTGATGTGATCAAACAAGCTAAGTTAGGTCCTGCGTTTGTTTAACCCTTGTGTCTAAGTGTGCAGGAGCTTAGGAACACAGGAAGTCGAGCGGAAGACGCGGCTAACGAGAAGGACGGCACGGGGAGAGAGCCGACGGGCTCGGTGTGTCCGAGGGACGAGGTGGCCGCGGAAAAGTACACCGGCGGACGAGAAGAACGTGCGCGGCATTCGAGGGACGAGAAACCGGGAAGGAAGGCTGCTCGAGGAGAAGGCCGGAACATGGGTTCGAGTGAGCCCTATTCCGGAAGGCCGAGATCACCCAAGCAAACGGAGCTGGAGCGAACAGACCCGGACCGAGATGAGCTGGATCGAGACGAGCTGAACCGGAGTCGAAAAGTCAACTTATGTTGACCTTAGGGCTCCGGGGGCCCGGAACCATTCCGGGCGCTCGGAACCGACCGGGGCGCCCGGAACCCTTCCGGGCGCCTGGAATCGACTTTTCAACAGGATCGAGTTTTGACTCAATCCGACCGTTGGGGGATAAAATTTATCCCCCCCAGGGCGCCCGGAACCTTTCCAGGCGCCCCGACCAAGGCTATAAATATAGCCTTGGTCCAGAAGCAATTATTAATGAATTAAGAACAACTACTTGTAATCCAGTGCTTTCATTTGTGTTATTTCTTTCTGTGCTTTCAACGCTGTAAGAGGCTACTCCGCCCAGAGGAGAATCAATTAGTGCGCCTTCTTTGCCTTGAATTAGCAATCCTCTGATTGCAAACCAAGTAATTCCTCTGTGTCTACTTTCTGTCTTAATTAGTCTCTGCCGTTTTAATTACAAGTTCTTTTAAGTTAGTTGAATATCCGAGAAGGGTTTTTGGTTTTATTTTATAGGGCAATTCACCCCTCCACTATTGCCGGCCTCCAAAGGGACCTACACATATATGGAACAGTTACTATACAAATCAGTGAGAAAATTAACAACCTTTTGAATCTATTGTGAACAAGTATAATCAAAGGATTAAATTTATCACATTGTCCAACAGAAGCAAATAACAAAAACTATAATTGCGGTCATACAAAATTATCACAGAAGCAAATAGAAAAAAAAAACATATAGAGTGTGACCATCATATTAAATTCTAACATTCTATGGGGTTGTTGTATGTGACTGTGCGTGAGCATGACTCCGACTCCTACAAAATAATAAGACATATAGAAAAAAATATTAATTAAATTTAAAACACTTTAATACAATAATAAAAAAAACTTACCACAATATCAGCATCATTGTCAAACTTTTGATCATTTGAAATTGTAGAATCTAATAAGACAAAATAAATAACAAATATTTTAATAAAAAATAATAAAGAAATAAAAATAATTTCATTTGAAAACTATTTAATACCTTGAATTTCACTCCATAGCCAATCTTGAGCACACATCAAAGCCTCAATAGTTTTAGACTGAAGTTTACTACGGTGAGCATTTAAAACTCTTCCACTAGTATTGAAAGTTGATTCGGAAGCAACGGTGGTCACGGGAATGGCCAACACATCCTTAGCAATATCATGCAAAATGAGATATTTGATCTCATTTGTCTTCCACCAACATAAGATATCAAACTCACTTGTTCTTGGCAAAAGAGACTCTTCTAAATAATAATCCAAGTTTGACTTATGTTCAGTACTAGTATTAGAATCCATGAACATCTCAAACTTATCAGCATAACAACCATGCTTAGGAAGTGGAGGCCTTAAAGAAGAAGATTATGAATTTTTCATTTTCTACGATTGTTTGGATTTCTTCTCATACTCTTCAACCATGTCACACAACTTTTTATTTAGTTTTTCAATCTCATATGAAGACATATCACCAAAAACAAGAGGATAATAGAATTGAAATGTCTTCATCTTGTA
The DNA here is from genome assembly GCF_018446385.1 of Zingiber officinale. Classification (NCBI taxonomy): domain Eukaryota; kingdom Viridiplantae; phylum Streptophyta; class Magnoliopsida; order Zingiberales; family Zingiberaceae; genus Zingiber; species Zingiber officinale. The sequence goes on from NW_024589825.1 coordinate 216,931, forward strand.
CCTCGGATCTAAAATACTCCCAATTGCCAATAAACAATTCATTACGTCCCAATACTTTTCAAATTTTACTTTCATATTTGTTGCCATTGTTTTCACCAAATTATCACCCAAGAGAAGTCAATCACCAATTGCTAACTTAATATCACAAATAGTTGAGAAGAAAATATTTATATTGGGATACTTGGTCCCCCGAAAACAACTCTGTGGCATCAAAATACATCTCCAATTTAGAAGAAATATCTCTCACTTTTAACCAATCTTCTTGTGTGGGAACTCTTTTATATAAAGTCTCACGTTGTTTCAAACGAGTAAACACAGCTTCATATTCCAATGCAGTGTTAAGCATTAAATATGTACAGTTCCATCATGTTTTGCAATCAAGTTCTAGTTTCTTTGTGCTTGGAACCTCCAATTGTCGAGCTGTTTCAATAAATTTTTCATCTCTTTTTGGTGTTGCTGTCCAAAATACAACACTATAACGAATTGTTTCAATGCTATCACTGATTAATTCTAGTCCATCCCGTGCAACCAAATTCAAAATATGGGCACAACACCACATGTAAAATAATTTTCCTTCTAAGATAAGTGAACTCGGAGGAAGCTTGTCCAGAATAAGCTCAATCATAGCACCATTAGTTGTCCAATTATCAATGGTTAAAGTAGATAACTTACGATCCAAGTTCCAATCCAAGAGGCAATCAACAAGTGCATTTGCGAGGACCTCAGCAGTATGTGGACACGGCACATATATAAACCTAGTAAAAAAAAGAAATATAATACATTGTAATGATAATAGTAATACTATTAATGGTAAATGCAAGTATAAAGTTTAAAGAGAAAAAAAATTACCTGACAAGCCGACTTTCCATGAAACATTGATGAAGTGTGAAGTGATGGCCATGAATCCTCTTTTTTGATTACTTGTCGTCCACATATCAGTTGTCAACGCAATCCAACTAGCATTTGAGTCTAATAATTTTATTGTTTTATTTCTTTCATACTTGAATATCTTCATGATGTCAGTCTTGATTGTGTTTCGGAAAACAACTTTAAATATTGGTTGCAATGCATGAGAGTACCTTATAAAGCCGACATGATCAACCATAGATAACGGATACTCCTGCAATATAATCATATTTGCAAGCTCTTCCCTTGCTTGATCTTGGTTGAAATGGTATGTCCCAAGTTGCGTTATCCCATCATTGGATTTTGTTGGCTGCAATAGAGATTGTTGTATGGTCTTCTATTTTTTGTGCAAGTATGTTTTCATGTGGTCAAGTAAATGCTTGGTACCATTCTTAGTATCACCACCTAAGGTCTTCTTACAATCATTGCAGACCGCTTTCCATTTTCCTTCAATTAATTTTTTCACGAAATGATCCCATGCAATAGATCTAAATTTTCTTTTCTTTTCACCATTTGTACCCAAAATTTTAACATCTAAAGTGTTATTTAGAGTTGCTTCATTTGCCTCGATTGGAACACTCTCATTTTGCGAATGCAATTCAATCGCTGCATGAACTTCACTTCCCACAGTTGGAGTAGTTTGCATAGCACCCTCAACCTCGTTATCATTAATTTCCATCTGAAAGGATATATTATAATATCAAAAAATCGTATTCTACTCATCCACATAATCCCCACATTAACAAAACAAGGTAATGTTATAGATGATTTTTTTTTAGGAATATACTTTTAAAGAAAAGTCTTCTTAATTGATTGATATCCTTAAACATTATAAAAGCAGCACAATCTTAATCTATCAGAGAGTATATATCCTTAATTAATTGTCTTCTTTTATCAAATAAGTAAAAGAGAAAAAAAAGATATCACTACCTTTGCCAGGCTTGTTTGTGTTCCTAGCTGTGAAAGTGGTTGAGCTACTAAAATTTTGAATAAATAAAGTTTAGCATAACCATCAACATCATGTTTTAATGCCAAAGCAACATGGATTGATGATTTGATTAGCAATAGTGATGTTAGAGCAAAGCCATTAACTGCTTAATTTGTTGAAACATTCAGCAATGAGGTCTGGTTTCACCCTTGATCAAGATGGAAAGAAGGAAAATCTTGCTGGATTCTCCTTTCCATCTAAAAGAGCATGTGCATCGAGGTGAGAACAATGATTCTAACGACTTTGGCTAGCAAGTGTTGATGACAAAAACTTGAAATCTGACTCACCTCACTGACAACAAGAGCAAGTGTTGATGACATACAAGGATCGGAGGATGTGTAGGCTGACGACGTCGACGGGAGACTAGAGCAAAGATCAAACTTGGGCGGGAGGAAGGGAGCGATCAACGATGACGGGAGACTAGAGAGGTCGGAGGCGTTGCCACGTCGAAGGGAGCGGCGTCGACGGAGATCGACACGATGAAGGGAACTGCATCGACGGAGATTGACGCGATGAAGGGACGGTGTCGAATGGGCGAATGCGTAAGGTTTAGGAATTAAGGATTTCATTTTTATCTCATTTATATTATTATTATTATTATTATTATTATTATTATTATTATTATTAAAACCGGGGCGGGTTCGGGGATGAGGATAGCATATCCATACCCGTCCCAATTTAATTTCAGGAATTTTAAAAATCTTCGAACCCGAATCCATACCCGAATTAACTCCCTAAATCCATCCCCGTTTCTGGTTTTTCCTACAGGACCCCGAACCTATGGGGAAAATTACTACCCCTAAAAACAGATGCAAAATTCATGGTCATCCCCACAAATGTGGAAACTTAGAGAATCACAATTGTGTGAATTGGTGTTTAGCCGACTCCCTTGTGTTATTTCTGCCGTATGGGGATTTTTGCTTTCTCAGACAGAATTGATTGAGCTTTCCTGATTCTTTTGGAGGGTGGGTGCTTGACATGTAACATGCTCAGAAAGAATGCTGGGAATGCACTCTGCAACTGTCTCTAGCCTTGTGGCAGCAGACTCCATTTTATCTCTGAAAAGAATATCTTAATATGTCATTGAAAAATTCGAACCAAACTCTAGCGAAGTTTGTTTTCAAGGCAGACTCCATTTTATCTCTGAAAATAATATCTTAATATGTCATTGAAAAATTCGAACCAAACTCTAGCGAAGTTTGTTTTGAACTTGGTTGAACTTGACTGAAAATTATTGTCCAACTCTTAATTCAAATTTGTTTGAACTTTTATATTTTAAACTTGATTATTTAATTATTAAGCATAATAATAAACTTATTTATTTTAAATTATTTATTTATTTAACATATTAATAAAAAATTTATTGATAAACGTTATTTATAAACATTGTAGACAAACATTAATAAATTAAATTCATATGTTCAAACTTCGTTTAATTTAATGAGTTATTAAATATACATAAATAAACTCTCACACCGAACACTAAATGTATTCACACTTATTCATCAACATTTGATTCATTTATAACCTCTTAACTTGCACATCAAATTATAACTTTCAAATTTTGTTTTCAATGGACGGTGAAAATGGATAGAGTAAAAATGGCTATAAAAATCCAAGAGAAAATTTTAATTTTACATCTCATAATATAAAATATACAGGGATATTCAACATTAGAGATGATCCATCGAAGCTTCCAAAAAAAAAGAGAAGTCAGAATATAACTTATTTAAAAATCCTTCTATCTAAAGAAGCTGCAGTTGGAATTTTTAATACTCTGAGGCCAAAAAACAGGTTTGATCTCTCAATGTATAGGAAAAGCCTATCACAGATTGTTGGTTAATTGCTTGACGTTAAGTGCTCTCCAGCCAATGTCATGGCGGAAGAATCCTTCAGGCCAATCCACTGCTTCCACAGCATCGTAAACTCTTTCTCTAGCTTCTTCTATATCTTTGCCCCTGGCGGTAACGCCAAGGACACGACCACCAACAGCAATGAAATTGCCATCTGGGTCTACATCTGTGCCTGCATGAAAGATCTTAACTGCAGGTGAAAGCATTTCTGCCTCTTCAAGGTTTCTTATCTTGGTTCCCTTCTTGTAGGATCCAGGATAACCTTTGCTAGCCATTACCACCACCATTGCTGATCCAGGTGACCACTTTAATGAAACACTGCCCAATTCTCCTCCGCAAGCTGCAAGCAAAACTTGTGCCAGATCAGACTCCAAACGCATCATTAGAACCTGTTTATAAAAAAAAAGGAAAAAAAAATTGAAGTCACGTGTGGCCAACTTGTTAGCTCATGAAACAATATAGCCAACGAAATATCATAGGAATTGAACCTTATAAAATGCATGTGATCAACTATTAGTTATGTTTAGTTGCTAGAACATGGTTTCTGCCATCTCAAGTCTTTAAAAAATAAATAAAGTTCAACATCTTACCAATGATCTCATTCTAATATAATATGGATGGGTAGAGATGAATTGAAGTTTATATGACAAAAATGTTTTCCTAAATATTTTGCTTCAAATACAACAATACTAACCTGACATTCTGGATCCCCAAACCGTACATTGTACTCGATGAGTTTAGGCATTCCTGTTTTTTTCTCGATCATGAGTCCAGCATAAAGTACCCCAATAAATTTGTGACCCTCGGCTTCCATTCCCTTCACTGTTGGAAGGATTATTGAATCCATAACAACAGACTCGAGCTCTTTTGTGAGAATTGGTGCAGGGGAGTATGCACCCATTCCACCTGTATTTGGTCCAGTATCACCATCTCCAACCCTTTTGTGATCCTGGGCAGATTCAAGAGGTATAGCAGTCTCACCATCTACAAGAGCAAAGAAAGAAGCTTCCTCTCCTTCAAGAAATTCTTCTATGATAACTTGTGAACCAGCAGAACCAAATGCGCCATCAACAAGCATAGAATCGATGGCTTCATATGCCGCCTCTAAACTCATGGCCACAATCACTCCCTTCCCAGCAGCCAACCCATCTGCCTTCACAACAATAGGTGCACCTTGCTCCTTTACATATTGTTTTGCAAAGGAAGGATTGATAAAAGTTTGATACTGTATGGATGAGCAAACATGTTAATTAAAAAAATCAGCAGATAGAATGATCTAAATTGGCAGAGAAACTAATTCTCACCAAAGATGAGAAATTCCTTGCTTTTATTTCAACAGAAAAAAATTGCATGATCTTCTTTTAGGACGAAATTAGAGACACAGACATAACAGTTTAAAAACTTAAAATCAGCTCTATAGACGTAATAATTCTGACCAACCTCAATGCAAATTTAGCACATGTAATATAGAGATGTATTTAGATAATTAAAAAAAAAAGGACATCCGGAACATCAAATGAGAAATTTTAAAGTAAACAAATTAGGATTTTCATAACCATGTGAGAAAAAATGGTTAACAAACCTTTGCCGTAGGGATGCCATATTTATCACATAACTTCTTCATGAAATCTTTTGATCCTTCTAGTGCTGCAGCTTTTGCTGATGGGCCAAAAGTAGGGATCCCAGCCTTGACAAGATCATCAGCAAGACCAGCCACTAGAGGAATTTCGGGACCAACAACCACCAATCCAACACCCCACATTTGGCAAAAGGAGATCACTGCTTTGCTATCAAGAATGTTTAGGTCTGGTATGCAAGTGGCATTCCCAGACTGAGAAATTCCAGCATTACCTGGGGCACAGAAAACTACATCACAGGATGGAGATCGCTGCAAGGCATAGCAAAGTGCATGTTCCCTTCCACCGCCACCAATGACAAGAACAACCACTCTATCCTCTAACCAAGAAATATAAAATTAAAATTCAATCTTCTGAAATATAAAGCAGATAAATACTATCAGTATGAATAAAATAACATGAATGAGATAATGCTTCAACATAAATTCAAAAAAAACCAGCAACAAGTCAAATCACATGCATAACTGACTTATGTTAACTAGAAAAAAAGGAAAATATTGATAATTATGAAATAAATAGTCGAACATTATTGACTGTGATGACTTGTGCATGTATATATATGGTATAACTATTCACTATTCTACATCTTTCACTTTTTTTTTGGGTAATTCAGGTATCCAACTCTTAAGATTCAACTAATTCTGGAGGCGAACAGCCTGACCCCACGAAAGTTTCCCGCCAGCCATCAAAATAAATTGGGAAACACAAATGGATCAGATGGCCCAGTGTCACATGTTTTTCAAACTCCCCAGGTGTAATATGTCCTAAGTGAGAGTTGAACCCTTGTTGTCTAGGGAGCTCATCTTATCTCTTTCCATTACACCATAAGCCCGGAGGAGATTCTACATCTTTCACTCTTTTTTTTTTGTAATCGGCCATCCAATTATTGCGAAATGACAAATCCTGGATAGACTGTTCGACCCCACATTCCACCCATCAAGTAAATTCAGGAAGCATGGTGGCTCCTAACTTGGTGACCCAACATCATTGGTAGTTTGATCGTCGTAGATGTGCCTTGCGTGGAAATTGAACACTGGTTGTTTGGAAATGCACCCGGCCTCTTTCCACCACACCAAGCTTTGGGGGGCAATTCTACATCTCTCACTAAAATGATAGAAAGTGGAGGTGGCTCTTTGCTATATCTTCCTTAATGATTTGCTCATTTTAGTCCCAGACAGAGATAGCTCTTCACTGAAAATTCCTAGATTACTTAGTAATAACTGCAAGAATTACGTCTACAAAATTTGTGGTATAAATGGCTTCAAATGGGCATACTTGTCGTAGGCACTAGAACTACATGGTCGGAAGCACTAAATCTGGTTATAAATGTGATTTTTAAATTGTTGGACTAGATTGATCATCTAAGCAAAACTATAATGTGTTGGCGTTAAGTAACTTCAAGATAATGAGATCAAAACCAAAGTCTTATAAGATATTCCAGAGAAGCGAGTTTGACTGGTACAAAGTAGTCGAGGAAAATTTTGATATTAGGACCAGTTCACTATGCAAAAATTTTTCCTTACAACTCAAATGCATGGTCAATGTAACAAATTAACCTCGTTTCATATATTCCACGGCTTCCTATAGCATCAAAAGTTTGCTCTAAAAAACATATCGTCAGAAAAACCACAAGCAATCAATCAAAAGGGAAAAAAATTGCAATTTCTCACCGAAACAAAAGGGAAAAAATTGCAATTTCTCACCGAAACAATTCGAGCTTCTGTTGCCACCGCGCGTACCGGAAATATCATCAGATTCATCGGCAACCGAAGCCCTAACGACGAAGTTCCACCGAGGCAACGATGTAGGCGATCCCTGAGCACAGCCGGTGGAGGCAAATATCGAACCCCAAGCCCTATAACTCCGGAAGCAGAGCGAAGAAGTCGAACCACCGCAAACAAGATGCCGACCAGGTTCACTGGCCGGAAACCTCAAAGAGCTCCCAATATTGCAAGCAGCGGAAGCCATAGATTGCCAAGGATCAAGCACAAACAAGAAGTCAATAAAAGAATAGAAAATCCTTCGAAGATCGTTGCGGTTTTAGGGTTTCGGGATTTGGGGAAGGTTCGACGATGGCTTTGGGGAGAGATACAACAAAGAAGAGACGCCCAAACCTTAAGAATTTATGCTGAATGACGTCAAATTTATTTCTTTATTTAAATGTCAAAAGGTCAAAAAAATGAGTATAATTTAATTAATTTATTTTAAATTTTATAATTTGATTATTAGACATCTTAGTAAAACAAGCTTTTGGTAATTCTTTCTATTAAAAGACGCAAAAGAATTTACTTTCTATAATAATAAAAAGCCATTTTGTGGTTAATTTATCACTAAAGTACGTCTAGTTTGGTAGTTATTAAAATACAAATTGATTTACAAATTTTAAATTAACACCCATTGATTTAAAGCTATCTACCTTTTATAAAATTTGATCATTGAAATATGGCTCCAAGCTGATTTGCAAATTAAACTATCCCTACTTTAAAAATCTAATCACAGATTAATATTATTCATGGATTTGAGATTATCATATATCAATTTACTTTTGGTCCAAAAATCAACATATGCAATGATTTTTAAAAAAAAAAAAACAAATTAACCTGGCTATCCCTACACTACTTACCCATCCAATTCGCGAAACACAAATTCAAAGTTATTGATAAAGCATATATATATAACATGTCTTTAGTAAATTTGAGACTCACCCTGTTACTCATGTCTTGATTTTCTTTAACTTTGAATCACTTTCTCAGTTATTCTCTATTAAATTCTTATCATCATGAAAGAAGAGTTTGCTATATGCTTTGGCTTACACTGACAATTATGCAAAATAAAATCTTTTTGAATCTATTATCTATTTATATTTTTATAGTTTTAATAAAATAAAATTTTAAAAATAATTTAAAACATTGACCTAACTAAGTTTATTAGGAAGAATATCATGTATTAATTGTTTGAACAATTTAAAAGTTAATATAATTTTAATTTCTATCACTTAAATAATAATAATAAATTCTATGTTATTATATTTTTATATTTCCTAAAAAATAAAATTTATTGGATATTTCAAAAAATTATAATCTATATATTGTTATTGTAATAACTTTTGTAATACTTGCGCACACAGTCCACCTTGGGGATCAACACTATCGTCGTAGCCGCCATACCCCGTGGAAGCTCTGCCCCTCGAAAGAAATCCAGTACTGCCTGAAGGACATCCTCCCCCACAATCTCCCAGCAAGCTCTGTAGAAGGCCACTGAAAAGCCATCTGGACCCGCTGCACTGTCCTGACACATGCCCCAGACCACCTGCTTCACCTCCTCTGCTGATGGGAGCCCCTCAAGCATCAAATTATCCTCTGTACTAACCAAGGAGGGTATCAACTCAGTGTCCACCACCGTACTATCCACTATCTCCCCTGTCAGCAGCTCTTGAAAATATCTGACTCCTGACTCTCTGATCCTCTCAGGCTGGTCCAGGCACTGCCCCTCCTCCCAAACTCTGAAAAGTCTGCTAGCTGCCCTCTTCTTCTGCACTGTGGAATGAAAGAACTTTGTATTCCTCTCCCCCTCTCCCATCCATCTGATAGCAGCTCTCTGCTTCCAGAAGTCCTCCTCCATGTCTAGCACTCTGAATAGATGAGCCTGACACTCTGACCTGTAAATTCTGCTCTGCTCTGTGGGGTCCCTGTCATATGCCTGCTCAGCTGCAGCCATACTCTCCTCAGCCTGCAAAACCCTGTCATGTATGTTACCAAACACCTCCATGTTCCACCACTTCAGATGTTCCTTCAGCCTCCTCAGCTTCATCTGTAGCATCTGCAGTCCCTGTGCCACACTAGGTAGACACCAATTCAGCCTCACTGTCTGCATAAAGTCCCTGTGCCGCACCCACATCCTCTGAAATCTGAAGGAGGCCCTCGGCTTCTGGAAGCCTGGGAACTCCACAAGTAGGGGGCAGTGATCTGAAGCTGCCCTGCTCAAATGCTCCACTCTGACTGTGAAATCCAGACTTCCCCAGGAGGGAGACAAAAGGACCCTATCCAGCCTCTTCCACACCCTGTTATTCGTCCATGTGTACCTGTCCCCAACAAAACCTGCATCCACCAGTCCAGCAAGCATGATAAAAGTATTGAAATCCTCCATGGCCCCTGGCCTGGCTAGAACTCCTGCTGAGTGCTCCTCCATGCTAGATATGACATTGAAGTCTCCTCCCACTAGCCACAATCTGTCTCCCTCTGGCCTCAGCTCCTCCAAGCTCTCCCATAGTAAGCTCCTCTCCAACCTCGTACACTTGGCATAGACCACTGTCACAATCATAGAAGAAGGGAACAGCTGCGAAGAAAGCTCCAAGTGTAGAAACTGGTCATGGTCAAACAAAACTCTGCAAGCAATAGTAGAATCCCAGAAAAACCAAACCTTCCCAGATTTATTAGAGACTACCTCCTCAAATCCCATGCGCCGAGCCATATACCTGCAGTCCAAATCAACCATAGGCTCCAACACTGCTAAGAAACTCAGATGATGATGTCGTCTCAGAAACAAAGCCCTCCTCTGCGTCGCCAAATTCCCAAACCCCCTCACATTCCATATGATGCCAGACATGACTAATGGGAGGGGGTGCGAGCCTGCTTTGAAGTCTGGCTCCTAGTCATTCGTGGCTCCAAACCCACCTTCGGCCACTGCGCCTTGAACACCTTAGGCATCCCCGCTTTCCTTCCTCTGGGTGGACTGACCACGGATGCTAGGCTGTGTCCCCCACGTGATGAAGAGCTAGTATCTGCCTCCTCATACTCCTCAAAGGTCTTCTGAAAGTCTGGATCCTCTGAGCTCTCTGGGATAACCTGTGTGAGCCTAGCAGGCTCTTTCTGACCCAAATCTTCTGAGACTCCCTGATCCGCTGAGGAGCTGGAATATCTGTCGAGACAATCATCCTCTGGCAGCTCCCCCGATGTCTCCAGTACCCTGGGCTCCTCGCCACTGATCAAGCTGACATCCTGCAACCCCCTGGAGAGGCCCCCCTGTCCCTGTGCTCCATCTGTGTTCTTCTGCTGTGCCCCTATGCCTGACCTCTGTACTGTCTGAGAAGCCTGCTCCCCCTGGCCGAAACTCTGGGATGACTGCTCCCCCACCTGTTGCTCTCCTCCCTCCACTGAGGCACTGTCCTGCTGACCCAAACCCTGAGATGTCTGCCGTAATGTCTGCTGCTGTCCCAACTGCACTGGCATTCTGTCTTCCACCTCTACCAGCTGGGTCTCAACCACCCTGTCCTCTTCTTCCCCCACACCCTCATCTGTCTCTGTTCCCACCTGTGGAGTGTCTCCCAGCGCCCCCTTGCCACCAGCCACCTCCATCACGTCATCCCCTGCATCCTGCTCCTCTCCTATATCCTTCAGCACCTCAAAAGGGTTGACCTGAGTATGTAACTCCTGTGCAGATTTCTGGCCCATCCTGAGAGGTGGCTGCTTCCGGACCCAAGTCAGTCCATCCCTCCTGCCACCAACCCTCTGAAAATCCTGTGCCTCTGAGTCCTCCACCAACACTGCCTTACCTTTTCTGTCTCGCTCCCTCTGGTTTAGTCTCTCTCTCAAGTCTTCACCTGGGGGAATCGGATCCACTCTGTCTCTATGCCACTCAGGCCGTGGCTTGTTCCCTGCCACATAGCAATCCGCCTCTGCATGTCCAAGGTGTCTACAGTACTGGCAGTACTCTGGTGTCCTCTCATACACAACTCTCTGCAGCCTGTGCTCATCTCCAATTCCGATCAAAAACTGCTCCACCCTGGGCTTCAAGAGATCAATCTCCACACATGCTCTGGCCATAAAGAGTCTAGAGCCATCTGCTGTGGCTTCATCTATCTTGATAGGGCACCCTACAATCCGAGCCATCGAGAACACACAATTTTTATTGAACATATGAACTGGAAGATCAGGAAACTGTACCCAAACTGGAACCACGGATGACTCAGCATCATATGAAAAGTGCGGCGTCCACTTGAAGATTCTGAGTATTGAGCCACCAATGCGCCAGACTCCCCTAGTCCATATCCTGGCCATGTCCTCATTTGAAGTAAGGTGCAAAAAGATATGCCCAGCACGTAGAAACCGAATGTTGTAGGGGCTTGATAATCCCAGCCCCTTGAAACCTTGGTACACAATCTGGGGGGGAGGTCTCCTGCCAGAGAACTTGCCTATCAGGGAAAACTTATATGTATCAGACAAAGCTTTTACCTCCTCGTCGTTGTAGAAAACCCCTGGCACGTTGTTACACATCGAAATCTCCTTGAAGTTGGCTCCCACCTCCTCAAAACTCTTCTTGGCCGCCCTTGGCGACCTCGGAGCGAGAGCATCCACATACAATTTCCCATGCAAAGAAGGAGGCGCCGGCGCTGGGTCCGAAACCGTGCCAACCGCCCCAAATCCACCAGTTGCCGGCGCACCACCCTCTCCGGCCGCCTCTGCCGCCCCTCCAAGGGTGTGCGCCTGTTCGGGATCGCCGCCCCAGCTTCCTGCTGCGTCCACGTTTCCGCCAGCGCCCCCGGTTTAGGGTTAGGGTTAGGGTTGCGGGGGCGGTTCCCTGTCTCTCCCATGCAGCACGTCCCAGCCGCTCTCCCCGACAGCACAGGGAGGATGCACGGCTGCTGCAGCGTCGAGGCTGCCTCCCCCGTCGTCCCCGAGGTCTTCTTATCTCCACCGGCCGCCGGCGCACCCTCTCCGGCCATTGTCTTCGACGTTGGGTCCCTGCCTGCTGCCCCGGCTGGCGCCAAGGAGGCGTCCCGCATCCGCATCATCCCCGTCAAGGCCTCCATGATCGCCGCTACCAGCTCCGGCGAGGGCGCTGGCAACAGGGCAGGCAGCAGCCTCTGCTGCATCCCCACGGGCAGGCGCGTGGTCGGGATTGCTGTTACCGCTGCCTGCTGCGTCTCCACTTCCTCCGGCGCCCCCAAGGTAGGGTTAGGGTTAGGGTTAGGGTGGCAGGGGTGGCTCCCTGCTGAGCCGGCGGCCCTGCCCTGTACATCGCCCATGCCGCACGTCCGATCGTCTCTCCCCGGCAGCGCCGTGAGCCTGCGTGCCTGCTGCAGCGTCGAGGCCGCCGTCCCCGTCGTCCCCGAGGCCGTCTTTCCTCCACAGCCGCCGAGAACCGCCACCAGTAATTGCACCATCACCCTCACCGCCTCCGACACCTGCATGCCTTCCTCCCTCATCTCGCTTGCACCAGCCGGAGGGGTGGTGCTCGTCTTCACCTGCATCGCAGTCGGGGAGCCACCTCCGCCGCGACAACCACGCGCCGCCGACGCCCGACCTTCACCCCCACCCACTCCATGCACCACCACCCTGCCGTCGTCTTCCCCACCACCACCCTGCGCTGCCGCTGCCTTGCCACCATCACCACCAACGTCTCGCACCGCCGCCGCCGCTAGGGCTTCGCCACCTTGAGCCGTCGCCTCCCCGCCCGTTGCACCACTGTGGAGCCGCGGGTTTTGATGGAGGGCCACCGAGGAAGGGCCGGAAGCATTCTCAGGCGGCAGGGGGGCCGGCGCCGGCGCTTTGGAAGCGCCGGCAGCCATTGCCGCTCGCCCGAGGTGGCTTATCGCCCAGGAATCGCCCAGGAATCGCCTGGAGAGAGAGGAGAGCGGGTGGTTTCGTTTAGGGTTTGGTTTGGTTTAGGGTTTAGGGTTTAGGGTTTAGGGTTTAGGGTTTAGGGTTTAGGGTTTAGGGTTTTAGGGTTTAGGGTTTAAGGGTTTAGGGTTTAGGGTTTAGGGTTTAGGGTTTAGGGTTTAGGGTTTAGGGTTTAGGTTTTTTTTTTTTTTTTTTTTTTTTAAAAAGGAACCTTTATTCCACTAAGGAAAAAACCCAAGCTATCAGGGGGACCAAACCTGACCTGCTAGCCTAGGGGGACAAGGGATTTCTCTTGCAAGAGAATACATGTGAATTTGCAGCACATAAAAGATAAAGTAAAGCGTTACATGTGATTTTCAATGACCTCCAAACTCCTACAAACCCACCCTATCAGGCCTCTGCGCTCCATGATAGTAGTACTAACATAGTCCACGAGCCGCATCCAAGGAGGCCCAGCCCAAGCTCCATACATCACCATTAAAACAACCGATGTCTCTCCCCTACCGCCCACCATAGCTGTCCTCTGCGCTCCATGATAATAGTGATGTTGTCCTGAGCCGCACCCAAGATGTCCACCCAAGCTCCATGATCACCATCAAAGACAAAGTGAGGTACCACCGTTGACCTTTCCTGCTCAGCTCCCAAAGGGCCTACTCAACCCTATTTGGCTTTTGGCAAGCCACCAGCCCTCAACGGATTTAGTGGGTCCTTACCGCAGCCGTTTGCTACAAGCCACAGCTATCAACGGATTTAGTGTGTCCTTACCGCAGCCGTTTGCTACGGACTAGGTAGGTTCATGGTGACCTACTCACCCTCTTTGGCTTTTTGGCAAAGCCACAGCCCTCAACGGATTTGTCATGCCTTTACCGCAGCCGTTTGCTACGGGCTAGCTAGATCATAGGTGGATCTAGTCACCCTATTTGGCTTTTTAGCAAAGCCACAGCTATAAACGGGTTTAGGAAGCCTTTACCACAGCCGTTTGCTGTGGGCTAGATAGCTCTAAGGTGGAGCTATTCACCCTCCATCAAGTATGCTATCCTGGCTTGCAAGAGCTCCTGATATACGGCAAGCCCAATCTGTCCATCCTGCAAATGCCAAGTAGCAAACCACCAATCTCCTGCTCCTCCATCACCCTCTCCCCCTCCACCTGATATGCCTAATTGGCGAGAAAGTCTGCAGCCGCATTCCCCTCTCTATATATGTGTGTGCATCTGACCCCATACTGTCGTACAAGCCTTCTGATCCGTAAGATCTCCTCCCGAAGCTCCCATGAAATACCAGAAGACCCGATGATATGCAGTGCAACCAGGGAATCAGACTCCAGCCAAATAGGGGAGAGCTGCCTATCCACGCACAACTCCAAGCCTCTCAGGATCGCCATAAGCTCCGCTCTGATATTGGAGCCCTCACCAAGGACTCCCTGTCTGGCCACCACCACCTGTCCACTATGATCTCGAACAATAGCACCATAAGAGGACTCACCTGGATTCCCTCTAGAGCTACCATCTGTGTTGAGCTTGAACCATCCATCATCAGGCCTCCTCCAATGTACTGCTGAGATCGTGTGCAATGTCCGTATCCTCACCTGAATCACCATGGCCTGGGCTGCCGAGATATCTCCCCTCCAGTGCATGGGCTTGATGATACCAGATGCCATCCCAACCCTCAAATACTGTGTGATCTGCCTGATAATCTTCTGTCCCTCCGGCCTCAGCCCCCTGTGCTTGGAGTCGTTCCTGGCCGTCCACAAGAACCAAAAGATCAAGAGGGGGATGATCTCCCTCACCGAACCAGTGCTACTCCAAGCTGTACCTGCCCTCCATCTCTCCAACACCCGCCAGCTGCCAACCCCAAATAGGTGTCCAAAATGCCCCCAGACCTCTCCTGCCACCGGGCTCCCATAGAAAAGATGCTCCCATGACTCCACTGCCTCACAGCACTGACATCTGGACACTAAGCATACACCACGCTGCTGTAAAACCTCGTCCACTGGCAGGCGTCTACGGAAGAATCTCCAAATGAACACGGAAATGGTGGGGAGGAGGAGTCTGCTCCAGGTCACTATCGCTACATCCTCCCTCTGGTGCGCAGTCCTGTAGACCTCCCAGGCAGACCTCGTAGTAAATCTCCCATCTCTGGTGGGTCGCCACACCATAACATCCTCCTCCTCGGGCCTCAAATGCACCTCTGTCACCTCCTCCGCCACTGATGGGGGCAGCACCCTCTGAAGTATCTCCTGGCTCCAGCTGCCATCTACTAAAAACCGGTCCACTCTGACATCTGGAGGCCCCTGCACCGTACACCACTCCGACAACGGTCCCCTCTCCATCCACCTGTCATGCCAAAAGCTGAGGTGACCCTGTCCAATAATCCACCCTATCTGTCTCTCTGCCACAGCTCTGGTCTGAATCATCCTGCGCCAACTGGGGGAAGCGTTGCTCCTCAAAGTCACCATACCTGGGTCCACCGTCCCACAATAAGATCTCCTCAGAAATCTGGCCCATTGTGTGCACTGCTCTCTGAATCTGAACCACAACTTCATGGATAAGGCCACCCCCACCTCTGATAGCCGTCTGATCCCCAGCCCCCCCTCCTGCTTCGGCCTGCAGATGTCCCTCCAAGCCACCCAATGCACCTTCCTATCATGTCCCACTGAGCTCCAGAAAAAAGATGCAAACACCCCCTCCAGCTTCCTCAGGACCTCCAAAGGAGGCTGGATCACCTGGAGGAGATATACAGGTAGAGAAATCAGAACACTCTGGATCAGCATCAGGCGACCCCCATGTGAAAGGCGTGAGAGGTTCCAACCCTGAAACTTCCTCTGAATCTTCGCCAGCAGTGGCGCAAAGTGGACTGTCCTCTTGTTCCCTGAGATGATTGGAACCCCTAAGTAAAGCATAGGCCTCTCCCCCAAACCAAAGCCTGTAATCTCTGCTATCTGCTGCCTCCTCCTATCTGATATGCGTCTCGAGGGGAAGAAGGAGCTCTTCTCTGCATTGATCGCCTGTCCTGACTGGGCCTCATATCTGTCCAAGAAATCCTTCCCCCTCCTCACACAATCCAGAGACCCATTCAGGAAAATGACAACATCATCCGCATAGGCCAGGTGAGACACCCTCATATCACATCCTGTCGCATAAGCCATCCCTGGGTACGCTGCAAATAAGGCCTCTATCCCTCTGGAGAAAAGCTCCGCCGCCAAAATAAAGAGGAAGGGGGAGATGGGATCACCCTGCCTCAAGCCACGCTGTGATCTAAAGAAGCCTGACAGCTGTCCATTCACCAGGACCGAAAACCAAGAAGAAGTAACGCACCTCCTGATGAATGCAATCACTGTCTCTGAGAACCCAAATGCTGCCATGACTCTGAAAAGGACGCCCCATTGCACTCTGTCATATGCCTTGGCCATGTCCAGCTTCAGAATAAGGTTTCCTCCTCTGATGTGATAGTTGAGCTTGTGATCAAGCTCCTGGGCCATCAAGACATTGTCTGAGATCAGTCTCCCTGGAACAAAACCACTCTGAGCTGGGGATATTACCTTCCCTAACACTGAAGCCATCCTCTGCGCCATCAACTTAGAGATGATCTTATAGGACACATTACACAAGCTGATGGGTCTGAAGTCCCTCCACCTCTGCGCACTGTCCACCTTGGGAATCAACACTATGGTCGTAGACGCCATGCCCCGTGGAAGCTCTGCCCCTCGAAAGAAATCCAATACAGCCTGAAAGACATCCTCCCCCACAATCTCCCAGCAAGCTCTGTAAAAGGCCACTGAGAATCCATCTGGGCCCACTGCACTATCGACACATGCT